>NW_025834849.1:0-1087 GCF_002878395.1 Capsicum annuum
AAAATGATATAAAAACGTTAGGTTTGATAAAAAATTAGGTGTTTACATTGCCTATTAAAATTTTTGCTAATTACAATTCATAGTCTCTCTCATGTATTTTCTCTTTTTCTTTATTTTTTGTTACTCTTTTTTTTTCTTTTTTCAATTTTTTTCTTCATTTTTTCTTTTCCTTTTTTGTTTTCTCTTTCTTCTTTCTTTTTTTAATTTTTTCTTTTTCGTTTGTCTCTTTTCTGTTTTGTCCTTTTTCTTTTTTTCCTTTTTATTTTTTTTCCTTCTATTTTGTTTCTTTTGTTTTTTCTCTATTTTCTATTACTCTCCTTCTTTTTTTGTATTTTTTATCACATTTTTCTCCTTTTTTTTTATTTGTGCGATCTAGTAAATATAAATACAAATATGAACTATAAAATATAAATGCAGAGGCGAATTATAACATATAAATGCAAGTGGTAACTATAAAATATAAATACAAATGCAAACTATAACATATAGATACAAGTGTAAACTATCATTTGTATTTTTTAATTATTGAAAAAGAAAGATTGATTTTTTTTTTTTACGAATATTTGTTTGTATTTATTTATACAAGTTATATTTATTGATACAAATAAATACAATTCAAATTTTTATAAAAATACATATGTATTTGTATTTTTAAAATTGTTGGTTTCATTTGTTTGTAATTATATTTGTATCAAGTGATATTTATTTATTTACAAATACGAATAATAATTTTGACATACAAATACAAAACGGTACATTTATATCAAATGATACATTGCATATTTATATATTTTAGAATCAAGAAAATACAATTAATGCATTTACTTGTTTGTATACAAATACAAATGATAAATTGTACATAATCACGACTAAATACAATATGTAATCAACTTACAAATATAAATACAAAATAATTCTTTAAAAATAAAAAGACATCGTTGAAAATAAAATACAAATGTAATTTAAATATACAAACACAATGAAATCATAATATAAATATAATCTAATATAATATACAGTCAATTATAAAATACAAATACAAAATAGTTCTTTAAAATACAAGTGCAAATTATATAAAATACAAATG
>NW_025834850.1:0-5772 GCF_002878395.1 Capsicum annuum
ATGTTTGGCAGATCATGTGAAGTGACCTAGTAGTTGAGATCTATGGTTGATGCCTTGTGTCGAAAGTCTTATTGACAAGTGGTGGTCAAGCGGCATGTCCCACTGGTTAGTAGTGGTGGTACAAGATGGTTAGTGATATCAAATGGATTATCGATGAAGGGAAGGTCACAAGTAATGTGGTCTTGGTTTGAGGGGAGGATTGTCGGGAAGCAAAGTAATCCCACATCGGAGAAATAGAGGAAACATTTCCAATATTTAAGAGTCTCACCCAACTCCACTAATATGAGGCCTTTTGGGAGGTGCCCAAAAACAAATCCATGAGGGCTTGGCCCAAAGCGGACAATACCTTACTAGTGCGGAGTTTGGTGAAGTTACACGCAGTCCCAACAAGTTGGACATGTATCCTCTATAATCATACTAGTGGAGTTGGGTGAGACTCTTAAATATTGGAAATGCTTCCTCTATTTCTCCGATGTGGGATTGCTTTGATTCCCAACAGGTAAAAGAGACAAAAAGCTCCCTCATTAAAATCCCTCCCTTACTTAATCTGATTAAGAATCTTTATTACTTTATATTTTGTTTGATTAGCTAAACCTTAAGAATAGACATACCCTCACCTCTTTCTGAATATTTTTTTATTTGTACATCACAATGGAGCGGTATCGCTTGGAGTTCTACCACAACAAAGTGAAAGAGTCAAGGTGTGAAGCAACACTCAAATAGAGTAGTCGCCCCCAAATGGGGATCAGGTACGTTATAGGATATGATGAAAGAGACAGACTATAGCTGACTTCTTATATGAAGAACATATAACTTTATTAAAATATAAAGCACCTCGTTTCTCCCTTCTTTTTTTATTTTATATGTCACTATTTTAAATGTCCAAAGACTTGACAACTCTTACTACTATAACAACATGCTTTGATATAATTTATACATTATACCCACATATTTTTGCTTTACATGACTTTTAAATACTAAAATATTTTGTTTGCTACTCTTAATAAGTTTCTTTAAGAATTTCTTTCATCTTGTCTTAAGGCATTTAGTAGAGTCGACATAAAAATTGAACAGAGGGAATAACATCGCATTGGGCCCGTTTCAATCTTGTCATACCTGATCTCACTCACATTCTCTCTTATCTTTTTTACTTTACATATGTGTTATTGAATTACTTATTTACTTGCATTAATAACTTACATTAAGTCGTCACCAAAATTGAGGTGACACACATATTCGTAACAAATTTTGCATCATTTGTAGTCTATCTTTACTTCGACATAAGTTTAATTTATAGTCTATCACCTTCCAATTTTTGTCTCCACGATGAAAGCAAAGGAACTCGCTAGAGCCTGTAATCTGAGGAAGACGAAGAATACACAAATTATGGTATTATTCAATTCTTATTTGCAAGTCGCAAAAGGTTAGCCTCATATCTCTTGTATATTTTAATTCTTTGTATGATATGTACGCTAGTTGAAAGTTTTATTTATTATTTTCATCACCTAGTTATTATTAAGATAATAAAAATAATTGACCCTTGTTTATCACATAGAATCCCCACATAAAGTACAAATTTGATTGAAAACCATCTTTATGGACCTCGAAAAGGGCCTAACACCTTTGTAAGACCCCAAAAAATTTTCTAGCTTAATTCAGTCCTTTAGGTTTGTCAAGGGATCCCAGACTTAGAAAATTCTAGCTAGGTTTCTAGACTTAGTTTAATTTTGTCCTTCGAAAGTTGGCAATCTCATTTTGCGACCTTAATGTCCTTTAAGGGTCCGTATTTTTGTTAATTCATGATCAAAGAGGTCAGTAGGTATTCCCGTACAAGTTTTGGATTTTTCGAACCTCGTTTAGACCACGTTCGATGTCCCAAAATAGTGGACCAACGCGATCTTGGTGTGCCACATCGCCTATCACGTTGGTTAACATTGTTGCAGGGATTGCTAGTAAAACAACTGAGGCTTGGTGCGATCATGGCGCGACGCATCGATGCCATCGAGGCGTCGCGTCACCAATCGCGTCGATGCCCAGTTTTTAGTCATTAAAGGTTCGTGTTTTTAAGGAAAAAAGGGTCAATTTTCCACCCCTATATAAGCCTATAACACGATATTCAACTAGGTTTTCACCAAAATATAGTTGTTTCTCTCAAATTTCCTCAAGAACAAGTCTAGGGTTTTCAATTGAAGGTCCTAATCCAAGAGATTCTACCGTTAATTTTCAAGAAACTTCCATCCAAGGTATGCCAAGTGTTAATTCATGGATTCCTTTCACCCATGAAGCTGAAGAAACCCTTTTAGAAATATAAACTTTGAATTCCATGGTATGAATTGAATTATATCCATGTTTATATTGATGTTTGATTTCGAAGTTGAAGTCCTTAATAAATATCATGAAAATATGTTTGTATGTGATTTGAAAACCTATCAATTGAGTTGTTGCATGGAATTATGATGTGCTAATTTGATGATCATGCCTATGCCCTAAGTTATTCATCCTAGGTGTTTGATAAAATGCCTAAGAACCTAAATGATGAATCCATGTTTTACTCTTATGTTCAAAATGGCTCCCATGCTATTGTTGTGAATTGTAATGGATTGATGTAATGCTCATGAGATTATGCTTATGAAATGATGACATGTTTATATGCATTCTTATTCATATATAAGCTTATGGTATGCAAATACTTCATGATAATCCCCAATGATAGTACTATGAATTGTTGACTATGGTCAAGTGTCATGAAGTTTCATGTTTTGTCAGTTTCACGCTATCGAGTCCTAGGTACTTGTACCCAATAATTTAGCTGTGTGACTAGAGTCAGTGTCAGTTTTCACGATGTTATCAGTCAAGCCATGATCTGTAGAATTCAGTCAGTCACATGACTCAGGAAAAACTTAGTAAATTCAGTATCAATCCAGTAATCTCAGCAATCTTAGTGAACTCAGTCCAGTTTAGTCCAGTGTAATCAGATCAGTGTCTATTCAGATGATAGTAGGATTTAGCACCGAGTGAACCCAAAGATGGGAACACACACTGCCAGATGAGGGTGTGATTCTTAGAAGCAATCCCTGTGTTCCAGAACTATGTAGCCAACATAGGTCGAGACATCAACACTGACAGTTGAGAGTTGATAAGGTGGATTAACACTGTCAGATGAGGATTCCACCATTCTCATATGGGGACACTGCCAGATGAAGGTCACTCATATCTTGTCCTTACCAGTGGCGCGATATTGACGCCCTTCTAGTTAGGGTTACAGATTAGACCCCAACCTAGCTATATTGCTTTTTTTAGGGTATGTCGGTTAGATAACTACTTCCCACAGTCTCAGTCTCAGTAAAAGAACTTAGATAGTTCTTCAGATTCAGGACTGTCAGATACATTCACACAGTTTAGTACGGAACACAGCTAGTTCCATTAGAATCAGGACTGTCATAAAAAGTCACTCAGTTAACACGAAACTAAGGTTATCAGTATTTAGATTTAGTATTACCATGATTTCAGTTACAGTTCACGTATTCATGCATGTATTCTCACGTAGTCAAGCTCATGTTCATGTCAGTCAGTTATAGTTCATGCATATGAACCCTTGTATTCAGCTTACCTCACCTGCATACCAGTACATTCTTACGTACTGATGCATACTTTTCTTTTGTACTATGGTGTTTTATACCATAGGTTCAGAAGCACGAGCTTCAAAGCATCCTTAGTAGATCAGTCGTTCAGCTGATAGACTAAAAGTGAGTCCTCATCATTCGAGGATGTTATTATTTAATTATTTTATTCTTTCAGTACTTAGTTTATTTCAGTATTTGGAGTTAGTTGGGGACATGTACCATCAACTGCTTATTCAGGCAGTTTAGAGGCTTTCAAACTAGGTATTCAGCCTTCAGTATTTTCAGTTATTTTAGTTGCTTTGGTATTGTTATACTACATTCAGTATTATTATTATTATTCAGTTTTGAACCTTATGGCCTTTCAGCCTTTTATTCTACATTTATACAGCATATTATATAGTGCTCAGTTATAGATACCAGTCATGGGTTAGCTTGTGGTCTTTCGAGGTCATGAGCACTATGTGTCCGGGTACCAGATTTGCGATGTTACAAGCTTGGTATCAAATCCTAAGGTTCACTAGTATCCTAGGAAGTCTGAAAGTCGCATCTAGTAGAGTCTTGTGCATGGGTGTATTGTGCGCCACATTTATATTGTAACACCCCGTATTCAAGTACGTGTATTGGTATATTCAAGTACGTGTATTGGTCTTATTTATATGGAATTAATTTTTTTATTTTATTTATATCGGAATTTGCCCGTCGATGGTTCCATGCAAAGGTTATTGAATAAGCTTTCCAACAATATAAAGATTTTCAAAAATGGATAGGTAAACGGATAGGTTTCGAATATAATCGAGCACGTTCGAAACTATAAAACGGTGGCCGGTATATTTGGGAATAGTAAATGTGCAGGAAAATTTCCTGCACACAAACTACTGACGCCAGCCAAATTTTTGGGTCAACTTAGAACGATCATAACTCCCTTAATATAATTAACTGAGAGAGATGCGACCTATGAAAAGAAATATCTTTGAGTCTACTTTCCAATGCAATTGGTTTCATCCAAATCCAACGTCTGAGTAAGGAGTTATACTCGTTTTACTTCAGCCTATCAAAATAGATTTTTAGGGTCAACTTCAAACGACCATAACTCTTTGTACAGGACGAACTGGGTGGTTCATACAAAACCATTATGATGTCCTACGTTACCAATGAACTTGTTTCCACCCTACAAGATGTCAAGACATTCCAATACTTACTTGTTTTCCAAATCTTACATGTTTATTGCACTAATGAATGTAAGAAGGTATCCGGTTACTCAAACAATATCCATGTGTTATTAATGACTACAAAACGTTTCATTGATATACCAATAAGTTCCTACTTTATTGTTATGGCATTGATGACTCCAAAATACTTCATTGATGTGCCAATGAGTTCTTACTTCATTGTTATTGCATTGATGGTGTATTTATATGTCTTTTATTGATGTATCATTGTTTCAAAGTATCAAAAATGCGGTGGCGACCGAAATAACAATCTCAAAGATTAATTGAACTAAGTGATGGAAGTTCTCTCTTATCAGGTGGTATCCTAGGGGCATAAGCCTATCATGGGTTGATTCCTATATATGTGTTTGTGGGTGGTATCCCAGGGGCATAAGCTTATCATATGTCGATCTCAGTTGATATGTACTGGAGGCAGCCTAATGGTCACAGTAAAGTACAGTAATGATTACAAAGATGATAAGAACGAAGGTAAAGTGATTGAATAAATACAATGTACAGGTTGTCACAAGTTCTAGTATGTGTGGTCCACTCTTAGTACGATTTATTCACATATTTCTAATTTATATTGAGCTCCTATATCATATGTGATTATCTACAGCTTTACATACTCGGTACATATTTCGTACTGACGTCCCCCACGGGGGACCTGCATTTCATGCTGCAGGCATAGGTACCTCAGCTCATACACCGCACAAGTAGGAGCCAGGATATCCAGCTGCTTTTGATGAGCTCCAGTTTGCTTCGGGGCTTTTCGTGTCATATCCCGTCACTTTTGGTATTGTATAGAAGTTAGTTATATGGCGGGGTGTGTCCCGACCTTAGTTAAACACTATGTATTATCTAGAGGCTTTGTAGACCTAATGTAAAGTACATGTGGTGTTTTTTAATAGACGTGATGGCTCCAACGGCCAAGTATTGTA
>NW_025834851.1:0-1570 GCF_002878395.1 Capsicum annuum
AAATATCCAAGAACCACATACGAATTACATAACCCAGAAGCTAACCGAATACAATAAGCTAATTGCTTTGCCCAAAACCAAACCAAGTCTAGTTAAAACCTGTTACGAATATGGACTACTTAGTACCATATATACCCATGATGGAAATGAAATATCCAATAGACCAGAAATATATGATTCATTTAACATTTTTAAAAGAATAACCAAAGGTAACCTATTTTTTATAAAATTTTACACGGCACCAGCAGAGATATTGTATGATAAAGTTAAATCACCTATACAAGTTGTAAAAATAGGAATTACCCGAGATATGATTATACCAGAAGATATTACTCAACAACCAGAAATACCTAGAATTGAGATACCAATTTTTAATGCAGATAAGAGAATTATTGGACTATCCACGATTCTTCAAGAGTTAGCAAACACTTATCACAACAGAAATCCTATATGGAGTTAATTCAAGAGGTAATGTAATAGTATACTCAAATTCAAAGGAACTACGAGAAGAAGATATGGAAGACGTTAGACAATGGATCTTGACGTTACTCAATCCAGAGAAAAAACCTATCGCCAGAGCCATTAGAGAAAAAATTATTTCGGAAGAATTATTAACCAGATATTGCAAGTTAATTGGACATAAATATCCAGACCATCAATGTTCAAAATGTAATGGAGAAGATAATATTGTCCCAAAAGTTCAACTGGAATAGAAGAAGATAAAGGCGACAGCTGAAAGATACAAGATATGAAGCAATAATGGAGATACAGAGCAATAAAAAGAAGATAGATACAGCAACAAAGGAAAATCAACCACGGATAAAGAAAAGAAGACAAAGTTATTAAAGATATGAAAAGGACATATGACTTATAGTTTTCAACATGTGAATTAGCTTTTGATTTCTTTTACGTAAAAGACATTGTATAGTTAGTCTTTACTAGGTTAGGTACCATTATTAGCCTACTATAGGCTTTTTGACCTTTCTTTTTAGGAATAGTATGTAGATACGTGTAAACTTAGAACAGTGTAAAATATTCGATTTCAGTATTATAAATGGAAGAGCATTTGCTCAGATGAAGGCAGGCCTTCATGAGTTGAAGCAAAAAAGCTCTCTCTCGTCTACAACAAATATTTTGCTTATTCATTAAAAAAACAGGTATATTTTAATGGAAAAATCTATGGAGGAACAAAGCATAGAATTATCAAAACTACCAGAACAGGTATATTCATTTACTATCATGAACAGCTAAATTCATAAATTCTTAACAATCATGATATGATAAAATAAGTTCATATTAGTTGCTTTATAGTAGAATTATTCGAAAAATAGCATGTTAAGAAGTTTATTAGCAAAGTGGAAAGGGAAAGGAGAAAAATCCCTAAGAACTATGTCATCCTAAAGGTGAAACCGGTGAGGCAAGAAAGCCGTGATAGGGGAGTAACCAGAGTAGAAGCGTTGTTTAAGGGAAAAGTATCCAGATTACCATGCTAATAGTGACCGAAGAATATGTTATTTAAGAATAATCTAGTATATAGCAATCTAAAGTGATCATATTTTGTTATGTGCAT
>NW_025834852.1:0-1291 GCF_002878395.1 Capsicum annuum
TTGATTTGCATCAAGATGGGATCTTCAACCTGCTTCTCCTTAACTTCGGCACAAAGGGATGACTTAGCTAACTCATGAACAATCACCTCTCCATCTTCAAAATCTAGGAGTCGCACTCCCAGATTTGTAAGGCGGTAAGTGTCCTTCACCGTCTCTTTCTTTCCTTCTTTTACATGTGAAAGGCTACCCATAGACAACCTGCTGGGGGAATCGGCTACAACATTTCCCTTGCCCGGATGGTAATGCAGACTCATGTCATAGTCTTTCAAGATCTCCATCCAATGCCTCTGCTTTAGGTTCAATTCTTTCTGTGAGAAAACATACTGCAAACTCTTATGGTCAGTATAAATATCAACATGCACTCCATAGAGATAATGCCTCCAGATTCTAAGTGCAAACACCACTGCTGCTAACTCTAAGTCATGAGTGAGGTAATTGCGCTCATGCACCTTTAACTACCTAGATGCATAAGCTATCACCTTACCACGCTACATCAATACACAATCAAGTCCCATACGGGACATATCAAAATAAACCACAAAATCATTTACACCCTCGAGGAGAGTCAAAACAGGAGCAGTAGTCAGCTTGTCCTTCAATTTCTCAAAACTGTTTTCACATAAGCTCGATCACACAAACTTTATCTTTTTCTGAGTCAGTTTAGTAAGCGGAGCAGCTATGGAAGAAAAACTCTCTACGAACCTTCTGTAATACCCCGCCAAACCCAAGAAGCTCCAAATACCAGTTGGAGTCACAGGTCTGGGCCATTTTCTCACTGCTTCAACTTTCTGGGGATCCACTTTTATCCCTCACTGGACACAATATGCCCCAGGAAGGTAATAGCGTCTAACCAGAATTCACACTTAGAAAATTTGGCATACAGCTTGATCCTTAAGGGTCTGAAGAATAATTCAGAGGTAATTGGCGTGATCCTCTTTACTCATAGACTAGATCAGAATATCATCAATAAATACAATGACAAACAAATCAAGAAACTGATGAAAAACTCTATTCATAAGATCCATGAAGGTTGCAGGGACATTAGTCAACCCGAAGGACATGACTAAAATTCGTAGTGACCATATCGGGTTTGGAAGGCTGTCTTAGGTATGTTTGACTCCCTAACTTTCAATTGGTGATAACCCCAACGAAGGTCTATTTTTGGAAAACACTTGGCACCCTGAAGCTGGTAAAAAAGGTCATCAATCCTAGGAAGAGGATATTTATTTTTAATCATGACCTTATTCAACTGGCTGTAGTCTATGCACATACGAAGGGACCCATCCTTCTT
>NW_025834853.1:0-1245 GCF_002878395.1 Capsicum annuum
TGTATATTGGAGTGTATATAGTGTATATTGGATTTTTTATTTATTTTTTAAACGGGTTTGACCGGTTTTTAACCGGGTTTGACCGAATTTTGATGGGTTTGACCGAGTTGGGTTAAGTGGGCCGGGTTAGGGTGGGTTTTAATTTTTTTACTATTTGTCCCGGCCCGGCCCGGTTAACATCAAAACCGGCCCTTAACCGGCCCGAGAAAAGAATAGGACTGGAAAAAGGTCCGCTCTTATAGAAGAGCTACAGAGGCGAATGCGGATTTAGTCCGAGCTAAGTTCATAGATATTTCCTTAAAGAAATTTATTCTGGAGGGAGCTTGCTTATAGAAAGAAGATAGGCCAGAAAAACAAGGTGCAACGGGCTCTCCGCTCCGTCTCACTAAGAAGTGCTATTCTGTCCTCCGGGGGACTGGATTCCACCAAGAGGTTCTTTCTCTCACGTAATTTCGCCCGGTTAAAATGGAAGGGCCAGTTCCGAATTGGCCCGGCCTGACCCATTTGACACCTTTAATTATAGTTTTTTTCCCACATTAAAATATGATAAGATATGTCATACATTGTAGATGGCAATATTAAATCTCTGACTTCATGACCAACTCAATTTTCATTTCATTTGTTTTTGACTTGGCGTGTGGAAAAGGTGGTTTTCTTAGGACCTATTTGAACATCCTTTTCAAAAGAAAATATTTATACATTGGACTAGATTTTTTTGGTTGGATTCTGCAAATGAGTTTTTACAAGCTTGAAAACTGGTTTCACTGTCTCTTTGCCTGCACAAAGTAGGGTAAGTTCTCTGTATATTCTACTTTTATGGATACTATTTGTGAAATTATAGTGGATATGCTATTGTTATTGTTAAATACATGACTAAATATAATTTCAACTTCAAAAATAATACTTTGTCAAGTTCTCCTTCGGTTCATTTGGTACACCAAAACAGATGAATAGAGATGTTCTAAATATTCCATGAAACTATTTTTATTTCGTTTCATATGTGATAACAATTTTATCATTTTAGTATAAATATTAAGATAAAATAGTTCTGGAATTAGTTAATACTGCCTCATACAAAAAATAGAATAAAGTTAATCCTAAACCTATTATTTCGAGATTATTTACTTTATCCGGGATACCAAACAACCTCTTAGAATTTCCAACTTCAATAGTTTTTACTTTATTTCTTTTTTTCTAGTTTTCTATTTTTAGTTTGAACAAATAAAATGAAATAAAAAGGATGAT
>NW_025834854.1:0-2429 GCF_002878395.1 Capsicum annuum
TTATGTGTATTAACTATCGTATACAAAGCTTTTTATAGATCTATACTATTAGATGCTTTTTGTCGGCTGTGTTTTTAATATACATACATAAGTACTTCTCCCTCCGTTTTAAAAAAAATGACATTCTTTGACTTGACACAAAGTTTAAGAAAATAAAGAAGACTTTTGAATCTTGTGGCCTTAAATTAAAGTTGTTTCAAATGTACCAAAATGCCCTTTAATCTTGTGGTCCTAAACATGCCACGTGGAAAGTTGAAATTAAAGTATTGACAAAAAGAAAAAGGGGTCATTCTTTTTTAAACGGACTAAAAAGAAAAGTAGGTCATTCTTTCTTAAACGTAGGGAGTAATTTGTTATGTATACTATATGATTTGTGATATACATAACAATATTCGATACATAGCTATTAAATATGTTAGATACGTAGTTATATTATATGTTAGTTACGTAGGTAGTTTGCATATATGTATATTGTATATATATACAAAGCTATGTTATGTATATGCTGGATACATAAAAATATTCAATATGTAAATCTACAATACAATACATGTATTAACTGTCATATACAAAGCTTTGTATAAATTTATACTGTTATGTGCATTAGAACTGTTGTGTAATTAAAATACATATGCAATATTTGTTATCTATATGCTAAATACATAAATTTTTTCTTATACAATCTAAATTACATTAGCAAGTATATGAAATACGTATACATATGAAGCACATAAATTGACCTTGGTCTTGGAGGGTCATCGTTATCACTAACATGGCTCTTTGTTATCATAACTGGAGGCACGACAATTTCTTCACTTAGGCATTCTGCATTACAAGCGACAAACACTCTACAGCCCCTGTAAGCAAATAATATGCATACATATTTAATGTTATGTTGACTGACCACTACTAAAGCACAGTCACATTAATGAAAAATCAAACATAACACTGTCTACAGTAACAATCATATTCAAAAAATAAAAAAAATCTCACATTACTAAAAACTATTGATATGTATATTGAGTTAAAAAAAATCAGACAAAGCATACTCCAAAACAACTTAATCCCATACACCTTTCTGTAACGTCCATATTGAATATGCATAACAGTAGCATATATATATAACATATGATATGTATATTGCTACAGCTAAACCAAACAATTTCTGCAGAAACTACAAAAACACAATACACAAGTCTGTGATGTATATGAATTACACATATCATTATATTTTAAAGTATAAATAACACGAATTCTAACCCTATTAGACGTATTTACCTTCTCTTCCATCTTCTTAATTAATTTATTCTCTCTCACAATTAATATACATAACTCATCCGTTATATACATAAAACGCTATGTCTATGAAAATCTGATGCCAACGTTTTAATAGGAAAATAATAGATTTTTTCTTATATTTAGGGCACAATTAATGCTGCAACATTAATAATAGATTTTTGTATCCCTTAATTTGTGTAATAGCTATACTAATTCAAATTTTAAAAAACAACAATACATAAAAAAAAATCAACCAGAAAAATAGAAATCACAAACAGTCCAATCACTGATTTTTGATCTCTTGAAAAATAATTGATTTTATTTGTATTAAACAAGATGAATATTGAAATTCTTTTGAGGTACTATGGTGAATGAAAAATCAAAATAGAATATATATTTATAGTATGTGTCGGAGTTTAAAGTTGAAAATTTGTTCTGTGATAAAAATCACATTGACGTGAAGGTGAAAAAACGTAAAAGAATAAATCGACGCTTGTTTCAGTGATGTTAAATATGTGATGTCACATGATTATAATTGCTGAGCAAAACGTTCAGATAAAAGAAGGTATTTTTCTAGTTATGTTACAATATATTTTTACTTAATTTTTGATTGTTAATCGTTCAAATTTAACTACAGTATAATGTTGCATGAATTTTATCTTGATGTTAAAGTTATTTTACCAAGATTGTTGTAGTTTTGAAAACATGAGATTGTCTATTTTTTTGTGTTGGAATAATGTCAGGCATAATATTGTGATATAGTGTGTTAAGTAATTTATGTATATGTAATGATTGTATATGTACATCTCATAAAGTTTTATGGTGTTTTAGTACGTTTCTGTAAGATTTTATTTGATTTTGGTTCAATCTATATTCATATAGTTAACTTTCTCGACATTATTAGTATTGTGAGGTTATTTGATTTTTTATTTTTATATATAACAGTTAGTTTGTGCATCAATTTTATTATATATTTTTAGAAATGTGATGGTTTAGTAGTATTTGACAGTTCATATACATAACATTATTTATGTATATGATAAACATATACCTAACTAATGTTATGTGTATGAACTAAACTGATATGTTTAATTCATATACATGTTAGAAAGAAATATACATAAGTAATTTATGTATATGTGCTATACTGA
>NW_025834855.1:0-1959 GCF_002878395.1 Capsicum annuum
ACAATAATGGCCCAATCATACCTCTATACATCTTTTGCTCTACATCTGAACCTGTTTCAACCAACTCCAACTTTGTGGCAGTTACAATAGGAGTATTTATCTTTTTTGTTTCTTCCATGGAGAATCTCTTGAGAAGCTCTTTGACATACTTCTGTTGGTGAATCATTGTTCCTGAAGCTGACTGTTTTATTTGTAATCCCAAGAAGTAATTCAGCTCTCCCATCATGCTCATCTCGAATTCACAACTCATAATTTTAGCAAACTTATGAGTCAGATTCATATTTGTTGAGCCAAAAATAATTTCATCCACATACACCTGCACAACTAACAAATCCATCCCATTAGTTTTCAAAAAGAGGGTATTATCAATTTTACCTCTGGTATGTCCATGATCCAATAAAAACTTTGACAGTCTCTCATACCAAGTTCTTGGAGCTTGTTTCAATCCATATAAAGCTTTGTCCAATTTGTACACATGATCTGGAAACTCCTTGCTTTCAAATCCTGGAGGTTATTTAACATACACCTCCTCCTTGAGAATTCCATTTAGGAAGGCACTCTTCACATCCATCTGATAAAGGATAAACTCCATGTATGTAGCAAAGGCAATAAGTAATCTTATAGCTTCAAGTCTTGGGACAGGAGCAAAAGTCTCATCAAAGTCAATTCCTTCTTCTTGATTGTATCCTTGAACCACCAATCTTGCCTTGTTTCTTGTGACTGTTCCATGCTCATCAACTTTATTTCTATACACCCATTTAGTCCCAATAACTGATCTGTCTTTAGTAAGAGGAACTAAGTGCCGTACTTTGCTTCTCTCAAACTGATTCAACTCTTCTTGCATGGCTATGATCCAATCAACATCAAGCAATGCTTTAGTTATTTTATTTGGCTCAATCTCTGACAGGAATGCCTTGAAGGCACACATATTTCTCAATCCAGACCTTGTAGTGATCCCAGATGTGAGATCAGTAAGAACATTCTCAATGGGATGTGATCCTTGATACTTATATCCTTTTGGAATCAAGTTTAATAAGCTACCAGGATCATTGTTGATGTTCTGAGCAGGGGTATGCTCAGTTCCCCCTATCACTGTACCCTCATCTTCAGTTCCCCCTATCAAAATATCTCCATTTTTTGTGGCTCTTGTTGATGCAATGGGTTGCATAACCTGTTCCTCCGTGTCACTACCTTCCTGCAGGTTAGTCTTAACACAACATTTATCAAAGATTACATGCATGCTTTCTTCAACACAGTTAGTTCTGTTATTTAAAACCCTATAAGCCTTACTATGAAGTGAATATCCTAAGAAGATTCCCTCATCACTTTTAGCATCAAATTTACCCAAATTATCATTTCCATTATTATGTATGAAATATTTACAACCAAAGATTCTAAGGTGAGAGATGTTAGGCTTTCTTCCTTTTAGTAATTCATAGGGAGTCTTTTCTAACAAAGGCCTGATATGTATCTATTTATGATATATGCTGCAGTACTTATTGCCTCAGCCTAAAGGTTTTTAGCAACATTTGTTGCAAGCATCATTGTTCTAGCCATGTCTTCCAAGGTTCTATTTTTCCTTTCCACCACTCCATTTTGTTGTGGTGTTCTAGGAGCTGAAAAGTTGTGATCTATACCATTTGTTGAACAGTATTTCAAGAATTTTACATTTTCAAATTCTGAACCATGGTCAGACCTTATGGAAACTAAAGAAGTACCCAGTTTCTTTTCAATTGTCTCAATGAAGATTTCAAAGATTTCAAAGGCATCTTCTTTAGAGGCTAGAAACAAAGTCCAAGTAAACCTGGAATAGTCATCAATAATTACAAACACATACCTTTTTCCACCTCTGCTTTGAAGTCTTATGGGTCCACATAAGTCTATATGAACCAGGTCAAGGCACTTGGTAGTACTAACATGGTTCTTTGACTTAAAAGAGGATCTTACCTGCTTCCCCCT
>NW_025834856.1:0-2539 GCF_002878395.1 Capsicum annuum
TTGCAAAGCTCCATTTGATAATACTTGTTTAACTATGTATGGACCTTACCAGTTTGGAGCAAACTTTCCTTTAGCCTCTTCTTGATGTGGAAAGATGCATTTTACAACAAGTTGGCCAACCTCAAATTTTCTAGGATGTACCTTCTTATTGTAAGCTCGCACCATCCTCTACTGGTATAATTGGACAAAGAAAAATGTCGTCAATCTTTTTTCATCAATTAATGATAATTGTTCTAGTATAGACTTGACCCATTCAGTAACGTCAGTCTCAGCTTCAACAATGATTCGAAGCGAGGGAATTTCGACTTCTGCGGGTATCACAACTTTAGTCCCATAGAGTAGTAAATAAAAAGTTGTGCCAGTCAATGTACGGATAGTTGTATGATATCCTAAAAGAGCAAATGGTAATTTCTCATGCCACTGTCGAGATCCTTGGGCCATTTTCCTAAGAATCTTTTTAATATTCTTGTTTGCTGATTCAACGGCTATATTTGTTTTAGGACGGTAAGGGGTAGAATGATGATGCACAATCTTGAATTTCTCGCAAACCTCCTTCATTAGATGACTATTGATATTGGTTGCATTATTTGTGATAATGGACTTTGGTATACCAAAACGACATATGATGTTGGAATGAACAAAATCCACTACTGTTTTCTTCGTAATTGATTTGAAAGTAGCAGCTTCTACCCATTTGGTGAAATAGTCAATAGCGACCAGTATGAATCGATGCCCATTAGAAGCCTTTGGTTCTATTGGACCGATTACATCTATGCCCCACGTAACGAATGGCCAAGGAAAAGACATAGGATGCAGCTCTGAAGGTGGCGAGTGAATCAAATCATCATGAATTTGGCACTGATGACACTTACGAACAAAGCAAAAGCAATCTCGCTCCATAGTCAACCAATAATATCCTGTCCGCATAATATTCTTTGCTAAAACATACCATTCATATGCGAACCACATACTCTCGAATGTACCACATTCATGATTCTTTCAGCTTCCTAAATATTAACACATCTCAACAAGTTCAAATCTAGGGTTCGTTTGTACAGAATCTCCCCACTTAAGAAGAAACCATTAGCTAGTCGCCTAATAGTCCTTTTTTGATCTGCATTGGCATTCATTGGATATTCTTTTGACTTTAGGAAGCATTTGATATCATAGTACCAGGGTTCATTATCTGTTTCTGCATCAGTTATGTTGCAATAACCATGTTGATCTCTCATCTGTATCTCTAATGGGTCGATATGCGTATTTCCTGGGTATGGAAGCATAGAAGCTAGGGTAGCCAGGGCATCAGCTAGCTCATTGTGGGATATAGGAATATATCTAAACTCGATAGACTTGAGCCTTTTGCTAAGGTCCTCTAAGCACTGTTTGTATGGAATGAACTTGATATCTCTCATTTCCCATTCGCCTTGAATTTGTCGAATAAGCAATTCAGAAGCTCCCAACACCACTAGCTCGCGTACATCTAGATTTATTGCCATATTTAACCCCGTGATGCAAGCTTCATATTCTGCTGTGTTATTAGTACAAAATAAATAAAGTCGTGCTGTGGTAGGATGATGACGCCCAGCCAGTGAGATAAGAACTGCCCCAATTCCTACTCCTTTGACATTGACTGCCCATCAAAATATAATTTCCACGCATACATATCATCTTGAACTTCTTCCTCAATTGAATTAATCTCTTTATCAGGAAAGTAAGTTCAAAAAGGCTCATAATCATTGTCAACTGGGTTCTCTGCCAAATTATCGGCCAATGCTTGTGCTTTCATAGCGGTACGAGTAACATACACAATGTCAAATTCTGTGAGTAAAATTTGCCACTTTGCCAGTCTGCCTGTGGGCATAGGTGTTTGAAAAATATACTTTAAAGGATCCATTCGAGATATGAGGTAGGTTGTGTAGGGCGAAAGATAGTGCTTCAACTTCTGAGCAATCCAAGTTAGGGCGCAATATGTCTTTTCTAAAAGAGTATATTTTACCTCATAACTCGTGAACTTCTTGCTCAAATAATAGATTGCTTGTTCCTTTTTTCCCGTGATATCATTCTGTCCTAAAACATAACCAAAAGAATTGTCCATCACTGACAGATATAGAAATAAAGGCCTACCTGGTTTTAGTGGGACCAGTACTGGAGGATTAGCCAAATATTCTTTAATCTTATCAAATGATTTTTGACATTCATCTGTCCATTGGATAGCAACATCCTTTTTTAGCAACTTAAATATCGGTTCACATGTAGTGCTGAGTTGAGCAATGAACCTGCTTATATTATTCAGCCTTCCAAGAAATCTCATGACCTCGGTTCTATTCTTCAGAAGCGGCAATTCTCGAATGGATTTTACCTTGTAGGGGTCTAATCCAATGCCTCTGCGGCTAATTATGAAACCCAAAAGTTTTTCGAATGGAACTCTAAATGCACACTTGGCTGGATTGAGCTTAAGATTATACTTTCGCAACCTTTCAAAGAATTTCCTCAAGTCATATATATGATGGACTTATGTCTTAGACTTGATAATGATATC
>NW_025834857.1:0-1100 GCF_002878395.1 Capsicum annuum
ATTTTTATGTATCTATAGTAGATGTTGAATCTCCTTCCATGCATCCCTCGGCTAGGTTATCTTTAAATATCGACCCCTTTAGATGAAATTTTGATTCCACCTCTGTCTCCTGTCCTTATCCCAGACCCCCACTGCCACTCCTAACCCATCCTCAACACTCCACCCCACCCCACCCTCTCATCCCCTCCACTCCACCTTCCACACCGTCATATGCTGTGTATATTTTTCTTACTTAAAAAAATTAGAAAATAAATAAGAAAACCATATTTTTGTCAGAAAAATATTTTCTTTCATACCAAACAAACCTTAAAAGAAAAATAAGAAGTTTAAAATTTAATTATTTTAAACAACAAAACAGACTAAAAAATAAAGTATGACACATAAATTAAGCGGAGCAAGAATTTCAAGCAGGACCAATTTGGTGGGACAATATAATATATATATATATATATATATCCCTTGTTCCTTTGCGTATAGAAGAGGCATGCAACTTTGTCTTGATGACAATTGTTGTTCTAAAATGTGTTATACGTAAGTATGGTCTACACAAAAAATAATAAAAGTGAAAGAAAGAGACATGCATGCATGGCTTATTACTATTATTATCATTATGGATTGAAAGAGGAAGAAAAAGTGAAAGTTTTCGTTTCTTCTCAACCAAATATTCCCTATTTCCTTTTCTAGTTTGGAAAACAATTTTATCCATGAATAATATGAATTTTATTATTCGGCACGATAGTAATACGTTACACATACTTACCAACAAGAAAAAAATGAGATATTCAGAGTTTTCCTTGGGTTGGTACGACGAAATGAGGCCACCCTAGCCTATTATTGACTATATATTAAGTGCTCTACCTCGGGCCATCGACATCATATACTCTATTGAAATAGATTTGGCAGAAAACCAGCTATATCCGATCTTGATTGACCTTTTACCTCTAGCCACAAGTGATCCCTGTATTTTGCATTGACCTAATCAAGAAAGAGAAGGTAAGAATGATTCCTACATGCATCACAATAACAACAAAAGAAAAGAATATAGTTGAGTAGGATTGGCCCGTAATGTATACAGAATCTCTAGGCGTAATCTTCCGCTT
>NW_025834858.1:0-1082 GCF_002878395.1 Capsicum annuum
TACAGGTTGTCACAAGTTCTAGTAAGTGTGGTCCACTCCTATTACGACTTATTCACTTGTTTCTGATTTCTATTGAGCTCCTATATCATATGTGATTATCTACAGCTTTACATACTCAGTACATATTTCGTACTGACGTCCCCCACGGGGACCAGCATTTCATGCTGCAAGCACAGATACCTCAGTTCATTCACAGCATAGATAGGAGCCAGGTCATACAGCTATTGTTGGTGAGCTCCAGCACCCCGTATTCAAGTACATGTATTGGCGTATTCAAGTACGTGTATTGGTCTTATTTATATGGAAATAATTTTTTATTTTATTTATACCGGAATTTGCCCGTCGATGGTTCCATACGAAGGTTATTGAATAACCTTTCCAATGATATAAAGATTTTCAAAAACGGATATGTTTCGGTTATAATCGAGCACGTTCGAAACTATAAAACGGTGGCCGGGATATGGTGAATAGTAAATGTGCAGGAAAATTTCCTGCACACAAACTACTGAGGCCTGCCAGTTTTTTGGGTCAACTTTGAACGCTCATAACTCCTTTAATATAATGAACTGGGAGAGATACGACCTATCAAAAGAAAGATCTTTGAGTCTTCTTTCCAATGCAATTGGTTTCATTCAAATCCAACATATGAGTAAGGAGTTATACTCGTTTTACTTTAGCCTCTCAAAATAGATTTTTAGGGTAAATTTCAAAAGATCATAACTCCTTGTACAAGATGAAATGGGTGTCCTACTTTATATGAAATGAAAGCCCTTTGAATTATCTTTCCAACGATACCAATTTCACCCAAATCCGATATCGGAACAAAGAGTTATGGTCGATCTACTTTAGCTTGTCAAAACAGTCCACCATGGACAGATTCGGATTTACTTAAAATTTTAAGGGCAATATGGTCATTTTCCATCACCTCATGAACGAAAATTGGTCATTATATACATATACGTAGCCTCATATCCATTATTTATCATCCATTATTGAAGACTAAGAAACCCTAGCCAAATTTCAACTCCAATTATCTTGTGATTCAACCGTAGAAAATCCAAATTGATTCCGTAGTTGTGTTC
>NW_025834859.1:0-1069 GCF_002878395.1 Capsicum annuum
ATTCCCGTCCATAATATCATAGGGAATGACCAAAGTGCCTTTAAAATTTAAATAATGTCAAATCTGTCCTTTGGTGGACTGTTTTGATAAGCTAAAGTAGATTGACCATAACTCTTTGCTCTGATATCGGATTTGGGTGAAATTGGTATCGTTGGAAATATAATTCAAACGGATTTCATTTCATATAAAGTAGGCCACTCAGTTCATCCTGTACAAGGAGTTATGATCGTTTGAAGTTGACCCTAAAAATCTGTTTTGAGAGGCTGAAGTAAAACGAGTAGAACTCCTTACTCGGACGTTGGATTTGGATGAAACCAATTGCATTGGAAAGAAAACTCAAAGATATTCTTTTCATAGGTCGCAGATCTCCCAGTTCATTATAGTAAGGGAGTTATGATCATTCAAAGTTGACCCAAAAAATTGACTGGCCTCAGTAGTTTGTGTGCAGGAAATTTTCCTGCACATTTACTATTCCCAATATCCCGGCCACCATTTTATAGTTTTGAACGTGCTTGATTATATCCGAAACCTATCCGTTTTTGAAAATCTTTATATCATTGGAAAGATTATTCGATAACCTTCGTATGGAACCATCAACGGGCAAATTCTGGTATAAATAAAATAAAATAAAATAAATTCCATATAAATAAGACTAATACACGTACTTGAATTCGCCAATACACGTACTTGAATACGGGGTGTTACACCGACAGATGCACATGGAAGACGCTTTGACCATACATACATTGAGGGAAGAGTTGAAAAGAGCTAGGCAAGACGCTGAAGATGCCAGGCAATGCCTAATCGATTTGGACGATAGCATGGCCTCCCAACTCGACAACATAGGAGAAATTACTTACGACTGCAAGGCACAATTATGCGGGAGTCACCTTATCATTAATAGGTAGCAAATAGCACATGAGGTAAAAAAGGCAATGAAGGCGAAGCAGACGAAGAAGCCTCCAGTAGCTAGCTTTTCTATTCTCCCCTGCGCGGTAACTTATCTTCTTTCATATTATTTTCCATTTTCCCTAAAAATTGTATCCCTGTTTCATTATATTTTGTAGGC
>NW_025834860.1:0-2318 GCF_002878395.1 Capsicum annuum
TGAACGGGGCGTGCTAGGGAGGTTGGAGATCGTCCCAGTGTGGTCTATTTAATTTTTTGTGTCCATTTGGGTAGAAAAATGGGCGAAACGGTGCGAACAAAGCATTTTTTATCCAAATCGATGTGCTATAGCCCATAGTTTTGGGGGTGGGCCCGGGTTTCAAGTGTGATATGGGCTGAAAGTCAATCGAGGCATGCAAGGGGGGTTGAGGATCATCTTAGTATAGTCCGTTTAATATTTCGTAGTCATTTGGGTGGACAAATGGGCGAAACGGCTCAAACGGGGCATTTTTGGGGCAAATCGATATGCTATAGCCCACGGTTTTCGGGGTGGGTCTAGGTACGAACGTGCTGTGGGCCAAAAATTGATCGGGGCATGCCAGGGAGGTTGGAGATCATCCTAGTATGGTCCGTTTAATTTTTTGTTGCCATTTGGGTATACAAACGGGCGAAACGGTACGAATGGGGCATTTTTGGGCCAAATCAATGTGCTATAACCCACAGTTTTGGGGGTGTGCCTGGGGTTCGGACGTGCTATGGGACAAAAATCGATCGAGGCATGCCAGGGAGGTTAGGGATCCTCCAAGTGTTGTTCGTTTAATTTTTCGTGGCCATTTAGGTAGACAAACGGGAAAAACAACGCAAACGTGGCATTTTTATACAAAATTGGTGTGCTATAGCCCATGATTTTGGGGTTGGCCCCAGGGTCCAAGCGTGCTATGGGCCAAAAATTGACCAGGACATGCCAGGAGGTTGGGGATCATCCCAGTGTAGTCTGTTTAATTTTTCGTGGCTATTTGGGAAGTCAAATAGGCGAAACAGCATAAACGTGGCATTTTTAGGCCAAATCTGTCTGCTATAGCCCACGATTTTATAGTAGGCCCGGGGTTCGGGCGTACTGTGCATCAAAAATCATCCAGGACTTGCCAGGGAGCTTGGGGAATATTCCAGTGTGATTTTTCTAATCTATCGTGGCCATTTGGGTGGACAAACGGGCGAAACAATGCATATGGGGAATTTTTGGGTCAAATTGGTGTGCTATAGCCGATAATTTTAGGGGTGGGCCGGGGGTCTGGGCAAGCTATGGGCCAAAAATCGATCAGGGAATGCCAGGGAGGTTGGAGATAGTCCAGTGTGGTTAGTTTATTTTTCATTGCCATTTGGGTGGACAAAAGGGTAAAACGGCACGAACAGGGTATTTTTGGGCCAAATTGATGTGCTATAGCCTACGATTTTAGGGGTGGGCCAGGGGTACGAGTGTGCTGTGGTCCAAAAATTGATCGGGGAATGCCAAGGAGGTTGGGGATCATTCTAGTGTGGTCCATTTAATTTTTTTTGGCTATTTGGGTGGGCAAATGATCAAAATTGCATGAATGGAGCATTTTCAAGACAAATCGGTGTGCTATAGCCCTTGGTTCTGAGGATTGGCCCGAGGTTCGTGCGTGCTGTAGGCCTAAAATCGATCTAGACATGCCAGGAAGGTTGGGGATCATTCCAGTATGGTCCATTTAATTTTTTGTAGCGATTTGGATCGACAAACGGGAAAAACAGTGTGATCGAGGCATTTTCGGGCCAAATTAGTGTGCTATAGTCCATTGTGTCGTGGGTGGGCTTGGGGTCCGAGCGTGCTATAGGATGAACATCAACCGAAGTGTGCAAGAGAGGTTGGGGATCATCCCAGTGTGGTCCGTCTAAGTTTTCGTGGCCATTTGAGTGGACAAACGGCAAAACAGCTCAAACCAGGCATTTTCGAGCTAAATCGGGGTGCTATAGCCCACAGTTTTAAAGGTGGGCCCAGGGCTTGAGCGTGTTATGGTCCAAAAATCAATCGGAGCATGTCAGGGAGGTTGGGGATCATCCCAGTGTAATCCGTTTAATTTTTTGTGGCCATTCGAGTGGGCAAATGGCTGAAACAGCGGGAATGGGGCATTTTCAGGACAAATCGGTATGCTATAGCCCACGGTTTTGGGGGTAGGCCCGAGGTTCGGGGAGGTTGGGCAAAAAATCAACCAAGATGTGTCAGGGAGGTTGGGGATCATCCGAGTATGGTCCGTTTAATTTTTTGTGGCCATTTGGGTGGACAAATTGGCGAAACGGCGTGAACGGGACATTTTTGGGCCAAATCGATGTGCTATAGCCCACGATTTTGAGGGTGGGCCAGGGTTCCGAGCGTTCTGTGGGCCTAAAATCAAATAGGGCATGCCAGGGAAGTTGCGGATCATCGCAGTGTGGTCCATTTATTTTTTTTTTGGCTATTTGGGTGGACAAACGGGCAAAATGGTGCGAATGGGGCATTTTTGGGATTACTCGGTGTGCTAT
>NW_025834861.1:0-3914 GCF_002878395.1 Capsicum annuum
ACTATTCTGAGATGGTCTGCATGATCATATTCACTGCAGGACTAAACAAGAATGCCATCTATGAAGACTATGACAGACATGACTAAGTACTGCTTGAACATGTAGTTCATCAAGTCCATGAAATCTGCTGGGGCATTGGTAATACCAAATGACATGACTAGGAATTTGAAGTGACTACACTGAGTTCTAAAAGCTATTTTTGAAATGTCATATTCTCTGACTCTGAGCTGATAATATCCTGATCTAAGGTCTATCTTAGAAAAGTACCTGGCACCCTGAAGTTGGTCAAAGAAGTCATTGATTCTAGGAAGTGGGTACTTATTCTTGATAGTGACTTTGTTCAACTAACGGTAGTCAATATATATTCTGAGAGAACCATCTTTCTTGTGCACGAATAGAACTGGTGCACCCCAATGGGATAGGCTGGGTCTGATGAATCCCTTATCTAGGAGTTCCTTCAAATATTCTTTTAACTCTTTAAGTTTAGCTGGAGCCATTCTATATGGTAGAATAAAGATGGGCTAAGTATCAGGAAAAAAGTCTATTCCAAAGTTAATTTTCATTTCGGGAGGAACTCCAGGAAGATCTTCAAGAAACACATCTGGGGATTTACTTGTGAGTGGAACTGACTCAAGACTAGGAATCTTGGAACTAGAATCCTTAAACAAAATGGTAGACACACCCTTTGGATATTATTTTTCTCGCTCTAAGGTATGAAATAAGTTAACCTTTAAGCGCTGAGGTACTACCCCTCCATTCTAGGACAGGTTCATTCGGGAACTAGAAATAGATAACTCTGTTTCTACAATCAACTAAGGGATAGCATGAGTGAAGCCAATCCATGCAGAAAATGACGTCAAAATACATCATCTCTAACTCTATTAATTTTACTGAAGTAACTTTTTGAGATACCATAATCGGATAGTTTCTGTATATCGTTAGGCTATGATACATTTACCCACTGGGATAGAGATTGAGAAAGGATCTGCTAGGATTTTGGGACTGACTCCAAAGTCAACATCTATATAAGGAGTTACAGAAGAAAAAGAAGCTCCTGGATCTAGCAAAGAATAAATATTTAAATGGTAAACTTGTAACATACCAGTTAAAACATCAGGAGAACTTTCCTGATCCTACCAGGAATGGGAAGAACCTATCTAGAAAGGTAGTAGCAAACTCCTCCATTCTATTGGCCCTACATCTGTGCCCCTATCTAACTTTCACTGCTTGAACTATGTGTGAGCCACATCCTACAACTGATAGGTGACTAACTTAGCACTCTAACTCGCGGTTACCCCTATTATATATGTTTCCTTCTGCACTATGTCAAGGAATTCTTGTTGGTCCTTTCCAGTCTTAGATCCTATAAATGATGGAGGGTTCATTCGGGTGAAGTACCGAATTCTAGTAGCAGCATTATTGGCCACTAGGTTGGCCTGAACAGCAGTTGGGCATTCATTCTGGGCTGCTACAGAATGGGCTAGAGTGTTGAAACATCCTCTGAATTCTACGTGAGAGACCTGATCATCCAGGGGATCTGCCTGAACAGGAAAAGGTGTTGGCTGGTTTCCAGATCTTCTTTTGTTAGGTTTTCTAGGAGGCATATTCTATAAACGAAAAGGAAACTTGGATTATACAGGGAGTTTAACTTAACCTCATGCTCACTTCCAAAACATAAATACTGAAAAAAGGGAAAATCTTTCTAAAAATGTCTCATAGCCTCTTGTCCATAAGTGTGGCGCACTATACACCCATGCATAAGACTCTACTTAACTTGGTTTTCAGACTCCCTAGGACTCTATTGAACCTTAGGCTCTAATACTAAGTTTGTAATGCCCCGAGTTACACCCCGTACATCATACGATGCTTACGACCCTGAAAGATCATAAGCTAACCTATGACTGGTCCCTGCTGTGAGCACTGAATAGACATACTAAAAACATATGTAGAAATAATCTGAAACTTCCATAAGGTTGATAAGTTGAAATCAAGATGTGGAATACTGATAGTAATATTGAGCATAGCTGATAACAATATCTGATAAAACTGAATAACTGACTAAGCTAGTCAAAAAGCCTTTAACTATTTGAATATGGAGTTGATGGGACAACTCCCCAACCAACCCTGACTTAACTAACTACTTAGTTGCTGATATAATGAAATAAAAATCCTTGTTCTCCAATTATGAGGACTCGCCACTACATCTGCTACTGATATCCTAAGCTGCTAAGTATAGTTAGGAATCTGAGCGTCAAGACCTATGATATAAGACATCATAGAGCAAATAAAGAGTATCCGTTAGTACATGCAATGTACTGGTATTCTAAGTGAGGTAGGCTGATATACATGGGTTTATATGCATGTGATAATAAATGAATGAATGAATATAATAAAGCAACTGAATGAGAGTACATGCAAAATTGTAACTACTGGACATACTGAATATGCGATAATACGCATGTAAAACTGTAACTATTGAACATACTGAACATACGATACTGTGCGTGTAATTATACATCATGTATCTGAGATCTATACTAAAACTGGATACTGAATTCTGATGGCTACTAATAACTGATAGCCATTGTTTTGTAGATTTGTTTGAGTTCTTTACTAAACATTGAGACTTAAACTGTAACTATAGGAGTGTTCATCTAACCGACATACCCTGATATAAATTGATTTAAGTTCCAACATCTGACCCCAGTTGGAATGGTGTTAGCACCTTTATACGACATACTAACAAAGCTGGTCAATCCTAATCTGGCAGGAAGACTCATGAAATATGTATATGTTTCCGTCAACCCTAGTCTGGCAGAAAGATGACTTACCCTAAACTGGCTACATAGTTCTTTAATGCAGGGACTACTAATAATGGTCAAACCCTCTGCTGGAACGAATGCCCCATCCCTGGGTTCATTCGGTGCTTAATCCTACTCTTAATTGAATCGATACTGAACTGATTACTAGACTTTACTAGGCTTGACTGAACTGATACTGATCGTGTTAACTGACTGTACTATACTGAATTCACTGAGTTTTGTCAACTGACTGAATACTACTGTTCTTGACATTTCTGGGACTGTCCTATAGCTACTACAACTAAGTAAACAACTAGATTTCGGGTAATAAGTACCCCCAGGACTCGATAACTTCACTAATAATACAACATAGCATTTGTAGAAAGCATAGCAATAGTCAATTGATCACAATGCAATCATTCAGATATTTTGTCAAATACTTGAAAGTCATGAACTTGTAAATGAATGGGAATGCATGCTGACATGTCATGATTACACTATTCAATTCACATGGGCATTCTATCCAACACTTATAAGGAATAGCATTAGAGTAATTTGAACATGTAGTAATAGCATGAATTCATTACTAAGATCACAAATAGATCACAATGCACAATTTATTCACGTAGGCATTTTGTCAAATATTTAGGAGGCATAACCTTGTACTTGGGCATGAACAACATGCTAATGCATCATGACTACAACACTCAATTCATAATTCAATAGGTTCTGACATGGGAATTACATCAATCACATACATGTTATTTTATATTCATGAAACTTATAATTAAATCTTGAACTGAAACCCATAATACAACACAAACATGAATATAGCCCAATTAGTGCATGTAAATCATAAAGCTATTAACTTGAAAGTTTAAAAAGGGTTCTTGAACTCCTAGCGTGGAAGGAAACCCAATGATGAACACCTAACATACCTTGGTAATCAAACTCGTAAGATCGTGGGTGTGTTCTTAAAGCTTGAACTTGAAATTGAATGACCTAGGGTTTTGTTCTTGAGATAAATTGAGAATAAAGAATGAC
The DNA here is from genome assembly GCF_002878395.1 of Capsicum annuum. Classification (NCBI taxonomy): domain Eukaryota; kingdom Viridiplantae; phylum Streptophyta; class Magnoliopsida; order Solanales; family Solanaceae; genus Capsicum; species Capsicum annuum. The sequence goes on from NW_025834861.1 coordinate 3,846, forward strand.
TTTTTCCATTTTTAGCGCTTAATCTCATGTTTAAGTTGAATTGGGTGAAGGGAAAATGACCCAATTGCC
>NW_025834862.1:0-1013 GCF_002878395.1 Capsicum annuum
CTTAGCTATTGATTGCTATGATTTTGGACATTTTGTCCTTTCATTGCTATGTCATTTGTTACGTTGCTAATGAATAATACCAGAAAATACATGGTCAATTACAATATCTCTCTGTCAGATTTTGAAGCCGCCCCGTAACAAAAAATAAATTTTTATCTTCCAAATCTACTTATTTCTTATCAAAAAAAAAACATAGCCAATGAAGAAATTCTCTGTGGATTTTCAAGGCCTCCACAAATAAAAGATGGATATTATGTATATAAATACGTAGCAAAATAAATATTACGGGCAATGACGAAATCTTTACAACATCATGACAACACAAAGGATTTTACAATTTGTATCTTGTCAAGTCAATTTAGGATGGACGTTAAATCAAGGAACCATTTCGTAGCCATGGCGCATCTAAAACTTAATCTGAGCCCACTTTATAATAAAATTTTATTTTTGTATATACATATACATATACGTAAGTTTACACACAATTTTAATTTACTTTAATGATTATTTATTTATTCTTAATATTTCTATCAAGTTTTTTTATACATGTTTTCAATAACACACCCCGAAGTACTATTTAAAGGAAATTTCGAGCTCTATGTTTGTAATTTTATTTCTCATTCATATGACTGTACATAAAGATAAAAGTATAGTGAAACTTTACTTTTTGTGGTGTCAGGCGGGGATGTTCTTTATTTATATAATTCTCATCGTGCATTTAGACAAATTTTTGTCCGTTTATATTTACATAAAGAATTAAGTTAAACAATTAATTCACACATTTATATCATAAATATTGTGTAGTCTTTTATCCTAAAGTAAATCTTTATTTTCTATTCGTAATTTTGGTCAAGAAGATAATATTATTTGCAAAATACTTTTTTCCCTTTTATAGTACACAAAAAAATGCTTTTCTTTTCATACGCCACAAAACACTTTCTTTTTACATGTAATTTGTACACTTTGTACATACCTTTTACATATTTTCATGAAAATAAGTTTATTATACTTAA
>NW_025834863.1:0-1005 GCF_002878395.1 Capsicum annuum
CCGATTGTCCTTCTTCCTTCTGTTTCTTTCTTTGAATAATGGTCGGGTCAAAATTTGGTCTTGCTGTCTACTTATTTGCCTGAAAACACTTTGTGTTTACATTCAAAGGGGGCATGATGTAGACACTTAATTTCGTCCCTCCCCGATATCGTTTTTACCTATTGTTTACCTTATCCTACCGTGTACCCTCACCCGTATGATAATCCCTCCACAAAATGACAAAAATAACAACCCACTAACTAATTTTGTTTTATCCTAATATTCTAACAACCCACCCAATTAAAAAACAACACCTACCTACCCTATCCTAACAAACTCTACCCCACCTCACCACTACCCTACCCTCACCTCATATATACACACACAAAAGGAGAACATTCCAATTTTTTCTTTTCTTCTTCACACGACACACACAGATTATCACAACAACAGAACCATCCATATAGAGACGCACAAGACACCGACTTCGTCATCATCTCATCTTCTCCAAAAGGAAGCTCACGCCATTTTTTGAAACTCCATTTCCTCTTCTTTTCTTTTTCTTCGTCGCACAAAATATATACATCCACACTCATGGAAAAGAGATAGGAGAGCTTTATAAACATAAAAATGGCGTAGAGAGGGGAGAGATCAGAGAAACAATGAGAAAATAAGGGGAGAGATCAGAGAAACAGCGAGAAAATGAGGGAGAGACCGGAGAAACAGAGAGCTGCGAGGAAGGACAGAGAGCTGCGAGAGAGTACTGAGATCTGTGAGAGAGTGACAGAGAGCTGAGAGAGAGTGATGGAAAGTTATGAGAGAGGGAGATATGGTCAGAAAAGAATGCAAACTGATGCGAAAGAGAGAAAATGGGGGTGGTTTGGGTAGATTTCTGGCGATATTGCGGCAAAGCCATCGCCAGAGATCAATCGGAAAAACATCCCCGAGCTTTGCCTCTTACTTTTTGATTGTTGGTCGCCGAAATCTGACTTTTCCTATTTGTTTTTTCCTACTGTCAGTTCACCG
>NW_025834864.1:0-1642 GCF_002878395.1 Capsicum annuum
AAGGCAAAGAGGAGCGGACTCAGAGCTGATCCCTAGTGCAACCATTTTCACTGGGAAGTGCTTCGACTTTCCTGCTGTTCTAACCTGCGTCTTTGTAACGCCCCGATTTTCTGAATCGGAATGCTACACGATGCTCATGACCCCGAGGGACCACAAGCTAACCCATGACTGATATCTGTACCTGTACACTGTATAATATACATATAATATGCGAAAAACCTGAACATGTAGGCCATAAGGTTCAACTGAAGAGATATAGTAACATCCATGGGGTAATGAATACCCGAATCAACTAAATATAAAACTGAATACTGAATCTGATAGCTAAATCTGACTAAATTTGAAAGCCTCTAAGTACTGTCTGTATAAGGAGTTGAAGGAACATGTCTCCAACTAACTCCATAAAACTGACTTGAAGTAATAAATGAATAAATCAAATCATATTATCCTCGAATGGATGAGGACTCACTGCAACCCTGCGACTGGAAAGCTATTGCTGGTCTGGAACTCGTGGCTTTGGACCTATGGTGTAACATGAAAGGAAAGCACCATAGCGCAAATGCGTCAGGACAACTGGAGTACTGAGTATACGATTGAGGTAGGCTAATGCAAAGGGTTTACATGCATGAATAATGCTAACTGACTGACTGATATGAACGTAAGAGTACAAACATACATACATAGTAACTGAGATCGTAAGTACGTGGTAGCTAAATCTGTACGCTAATACAGCTAATACATGACTGGAACTGCAGTTCTGATAACATGAGCGGCGGTGTCTGACAGTCTTGAATCTGGTAGAACTCTCTGAGTCCTGTGCTATAACTGAATTTGACTGTATCTAACAGTCCTAGTATACTGATATCTGAAGAACTGTCTGAGTTCTTTTACTGAGACTGATACTGAAACTGTGAAACTGTGGGGGGTAGTTGTTTAACTGACATGCCCTATGTATACCATTACGGCTAAGCTGGGGTCCAATCTCTACCCCGACTGGAGGGGTGTCAATACCGCGCCACTGGTAAGAACAGTTGTGAGTGACCCTTATCTGGCAGGTACTCAAAGTGAGAACGGTGGGACCCTGAACTGACAGGTTAAGCCACCTCATCAACCCTAATCTGACAGGTTAAGATGTCTCAACCTACGCTGGCTACGTAGTTCTGGAACACAAGGATGACTGCTAAGAATCACACCCTGAACTGGCAGGTGAGTTCCCATTGGGTTCAGTCGGTGCTAACTTCTACTCCCATCTGAAGGGACTGAACATGATTCAACTGGCTGTACATGGACTGAATAACTGACATCCGTTGACTGACGGAGTAGTACTATTATCTGAGAGTTAACCGAGAGCATGAGATTTCTGATGTTTCCTGAGTCACATGACTGACTGATTTCTATTGATTATAGCTTGACTGAGTTTATCGTGACAACATGACATGGGTCTAGGCACACAACTATATTTTTCGGGTACGAATACCCCCAGGACTCGATAGAAGGAAACTGATACACATGACATGACTTGATCAGAAGATTTGCGTCCACAATTCATAATATCATAAGTAGGGGATATCATATGTCATATAGTTATTCAACATCTTAAACATTGTAGGGAATGCATGGATATATTTCTTGTACATATTGT
>NW_025834865.1:0-1661 GCF_002878395.1 Capsicum annuum
ACAAATTAAGAGCAAACATTAACAACGACCCATGTAAAGAAATGCATAGATAATGATAAGTGTGCTTTATAAGTTTCAAAAAAGGATAAAACTTCAAATGTTGCTATGTATAAGTTACAATAAAATTGCTTACAAGGGAGTAGCCACAACAGTGGCTAAGAATTCACACTATCTAATTAAATATGTACAGATAATTGACCAAAAACGCAATCAACAACTGCAATTGTGCTCTAGAATCCATAATATAGAAATTTTGAATCCTCTTATAATATTAGATGCCAAAAAATAGAAAACAGAATAGAAATCCAACTCAGAATAATATACGAGAACAAATGAAGAAATTTTGAGATTGACAAGTGACAACAAATTAAAATATTATATAGCATAATTGTTCTTTATAGTATATCAATATTTTTGATACGGTTGTACTCAGACCAGCTTGCATGCATCTCGATTAATTTTAAAGAGTATCAGCCACCTCTCACCAGCAACAAGTACCAACCTCGACTAATTCAACAAAATCCCTACCACCTCTCACAGGCAACTGGTATCAACCTCGACTAATACATTTCGTCAAATAACAAAAAAAATCAATGCTCATAAACCAGAAAGATTAGCTAAATGTAGTATTTTTGGGTTAATATGAAAAGAGGTGAATATGATTATACCGACTCAACAATGAATTATAGCTTCATTAATCTATTTTTGTCTAATTTACTCCTTTACAATAGCAATGGGAATTGAATCAATGGGAATTACAGAACTAACAATTGTAATTTAGAGAAACAAAGAAACTAATAGAATAATTCGATTGTACTCGCACACAATTGGAGCTACAAATTCACCCCAAAAGAAATGAGTATTCGATTGATAAGAAATGAATTACAGTTCCATCACTCCATTTTTGTCTCCTTTATAGCAACAACAGAAATTACAAAGATAGGAATTGCAGACCCCAATTTAAAGAAATTACAACTATCGTACTCACAACTAATTCAAACCCAAAAGAAATGGGTATTTGATTGATGAGAAATGGGTATAGAATATATGTAAGATAGATTATATAAATTATGAATTAGAAAGTCATCATAGTATCAATGAAATTTCAGAAAATGAAATAGATAGTAAAATAGACAATCAAACGACTGAAGAAGATATAAAAATAATAATAAAGGAAGAATATTTAAATGATGAAGAAACAGATCAAAAAATAATATTTTAAAGTAACATATTTAATAAAATAAAAGGAAAAGAATTAGACTTAAGTATAGAAAAAATATTTAAAATACCAACAATAAGAAATTTATTTACCAAGAAAAAAGAAGAATATTATGTAGTATGTCAAAAGAAACATGTAATAGATTGTAGATATACAAAAAGTAAAGCTAATATACTTCTAGTAACAAAAAGAATAATTAATAATGAGATAAATGATATAAAAAGCAGAGACCCAATAAAATATGTATACCTTGGAGGTACAGAGATATTAATAAAAGCATGTTTTAGAGAAGGAATAGATACCCCATAGAATTATATTTAGCAGATGATAGAATTACAAAACCTGTAGAAAAAAGCATAATAATTGTCATAAAAGGAAATTTAATATACCAAAAATTTAAATTTATAATAAGTGCAAATTATTCAGTAGCGGTAACAGATAA
>NW_025834866.1:0-3062 GCF_002878395.1 Capsicum annuum
TATTACACACCTTAACTATAAAAAAGTGATACTTTTTACTGACTTGGCAGCGCGTGTAAAATACTACACCACATACAAGTGGAGGTAGCCTGACAGGGTATAAATAGTTTCACTTTTTTATAGTTTGGGTGTGTAACAGGTCACTAGTATAGTTTAGGTGTAGCTTCAACTTTTCGGGTATAATTTGGGGTGGAAACGATGCCTTTTTCCTAAATAAAATTGTCATGTTTTTAGCCAAATAATTATTTGGCAAATAAAAGCCTAAAAGAATTGGCATTTGATAGCCGTAAGGCACAAAAATGGGGGAGAAAATTTCTTTTTCATTTATGTTTTTCTATTTAATTATTTTCCTTCCTTAAAAATATTAAATATAGTTAGGTTGCATTTTTTTTTAAGATTCAGACGTCTGAATCTGAATGCACATCTGAATGATTAAGATATTATCTCTAGATCTGAAAACTGAATGATTAAGACCATTTGTTTTTCAATATCTGAATGTGCCAAAAAAATTTATTTGAATATATAATAAAATAAAAAATATAATTTAAATAAAAAACTAATTATATATCAAAAAAGTATGTAATTTAATACAATAAAATTATTATTTGATCGAAAAAAATATTTATGTTTGTTAGTGATAGTGGAGATGGTTTATAATGGTTGTTATGGTGACAATGATTGATGTTAGTGATTAGTAATGTTAGTGGTGATAGTTGTGATGGTATTGTAGTGACTGTTATGATGGTGGCGGTTGATAGTAGTGGTGGTGGTTGTGATGTGACGTTGCTTGACGTTAGTAGTTGGAGGTGTTGATTGTGATGGCTAAAAAATGAAAGTATGATGGTTGACGATGTGTTGATGTTAGTTGGAGATGTTGTTAGTTGTGATGGTGGAGATGGTTGTTAGTAGAGATAAATTATAGTGATGGTGGAGGTAGCGTTACCAGTGACAATGGCAGTGGCCACCGAAGAATGTGTGGAGGTTGTGATGTATTAGTGGTAGTTAGTGTTGGTGCTAGTTGTGATAGATGAGTTGGTCAATAGTAGGAATTGGTCGATAATGGTTGATGATGATGGTGTTGTTGACCGCAGTGGTGGTAGTAAATATAATTAGAAAAATAAAGGCAGTAGGTGTGGTAGCGGTTGACAATAGTGATTGGTAGTGATATTTGTTGTCGATGGTGCTTGTGATGGTGGTGGCGGTTGACAATGACGGCGGTGGCAGAGGTGGTGACTGATGATTATGAATAGGGTGACAGTGAATATTATCCAATACCAGAATACCTCTTCAGACCTATTAAGACTTGATTCTAGATCTGAATGATTAAGACCTATTCAGACCTATTAAGCGCTAAAATTTTAGTAAAAAACAAATGCACTTAATTGTCTGAAGTCTGAACTATTCAGATTCAGACCTCCATTAAGTGCAAACAAATGAGCCCTTAGTGACTTAGCTTCATCTCTCTTCAACTTTTGGTCAAAATTTCTCCTTAAAATTAGAAGTAAAATATATTTAAAACTATCACTCTCCTTAAAATTAGGCATTAACTACATTTAATTGTGAGTATTCTCTTCCATCCAAATGTTGTTTCCACCCATTCAAATCCAATCTATATTTACATAACAAATTTGTATACATTTATTTGCATGGATATTTATTAATCCGTATTCATTTGATCAATATTTAAATAACAGATTTGCGTACATTTATTTGCATTGATATTTATTAATTCGTATTCATTTGATAGATTGATATGTATTGTTTAAATTAATATATTTCTAATTTTACATAGACACACATTGGTTTATATACACCTAACAAATTTGTTATATTTATTTGCAATAGTATCTTTCAAATTTTACATACGTATACATTGGTTCTCATTCACTTTACTACATTTATTATTTTTTATGAGATTTTTATGTAATGAAAAGATAATTTTTGAAATCGAAATTACTATACCAATTTTTATCAATTATTTTCAGGAAACTTCTCTTACTCATCAATTTATAAGCAAAAACAGATAATAAAAACACCAAATCATCATCCAAACAATGCTCTAATTGCAACACTCATTACTTGAAAAATCTTCATAACGTCCTCGACAACTTTTTTTGCTTTACTTTTTGATTATTGAGAAAATTTCCTTGCTTTTCCTCGATTAACTTGCCTACAAGGTCTTGCATGTGATGAAATTAAAAATTTTGGAAGGCAATCTTCAAAATCGGAATCCCTACACAAACTATTATCAACTTTTTCAATGACTTTTTCTTACTCATTACTTTTAAGCAAAAAAATATAACAATAACACAAGATTAATCTAATAATCTTCATCAAATCGTTCAGCAATCATGATCTTGAATTGCATGAAGACTTCATAAATTAATGATTGTTTTTGTTAAACTGAGAAAACTGAAAATATTTAAAAGAAAATGAAAGCCTTTGTGAGTTTGTGATGGGTTATAGAAAGAGAATGTAAAAGAAAATGAAGAATACATATATGGAGAAAAATGGAATACATGTTAATTTTGAAATTGGGAGTTTGGAACCAAAATATGCTATGAAATTAAAAAAAATATCAAAATATATCATGTTTTTAAAGTGGTACCATAATATGCTTAACTCTCTTAAAAAGAAATTTATATGCATTATTTTTTATGGAAATGAGCAAACGAAGTTAAGTTTCAGAAAATGTACATAACTCACTTAATAAGTGAGTTATGCATTTTTTTTAACATAACTCTCTTAAAATTAGAGTTATGTAATAGAAATTACATAACTCTATTAAAAAGAGAGTTATCCCTTTCTTTTTACATAACTCACTTAAAAAGTGAGTTATGTAATAGAAGTCACACAACTCTCTTAAAAAGAGAGTTACGCATTTTTTTCTACATAACTCATGTAGTGAGTTATGCATTTTTTCTACATGACTTACTCAAAAAGTGAGTTATATAATAAAAGTTACATAACTTGCTTTTTTTTCTCTACGTAAATATAATAAAAATTATATAACTCACTTTATAAAAACTTACATATTATGTGAACAATTAATTTATCTTTTA
>NW_025834867.1:0-1138 GCF_002878395.1 Capsicum annuum
GTATTTAAAATGTGAACTTTTGTGACTTGGAACTAATTATTTGAATGTGATTGATTATGTAGATAGAACCTGATTACAGCTGGATATATCAACACGAAATATTGATAATAGAATGGGTGAGGCTGAAAATGAAGATGCGGATGATGAGTTGTTGTTTTTAGTCTTTTGTATGTTTTATAGTTTGGATTTGTAACCTCAATAAATTTTGTAAATAATTTGATTTTTAATGTTTGTATTCTTATGGTGGTTGGTTGATTGTATATTAAATGATTGGTGGGCTGTATTGTAAATAATTTGATTTGATTTTTAATGTTTGTAAATGATGGGTGGGCTGTAATATAAATAATTTGATTTTGAAAATTTTCAATATTTTTTTTATAAAATTATCAAAAAAATCGACCACATGTGGTAGGTTTTTTTGAAATTTTTTACAAAAAAAAGACCACATGTGGATAGGTTTTTCTGAAAAATTTTACAAAAAACTTACCACATATGGTAGGTTTTTCTGAAAATTTTTACAAAAAGTTACCACATGTGGTCAGTTTTAAATTACATTAATAAATTAATTTAATTAAAAACCGACTACATGTGGTCGATTTTTAATTAAAATTAATAAATTAATTTAATAAAAAAATGACCACTTGTGGTCGGTTTTTTGCTCAAAAATTATTTTTTCAATTTTAATAAAATAATAATGAATTTTAAAAATAAATATATATTTTTAAAAAAATCAACCACAAGTGGTCGATTTTTAAAAAGCGACCACTACTTTCAAGACCACAAATTTTGGTCGGTTTTGTGGTCGAAAATTGGGAAAAACCGACCACAAGTGGTCGGTTTTCCTCTTTTTTTTAGTAGTAATTTACAATCTCCAGTGATGAATCCAAGCTTGTTTTTAGCTGAGAGTGAGATAAGCACTCCTCTCCTCCAATTTCCACAGAAACTACCATCAAAATTTATATTCAGTAACAACATACCTGGATTATCGGAAGGAGACAAGAAATAATGATGACAATTGTCCACTTGTAGAGATGTTGTCGATCCAGTTTTTTCCTTCGTAACAGGTTTTGAAGAAGAAGAACCATCAGCAATATTAGACATGATTTGAGAAAAATTCAGAAAGAAGATGTATCCTTCT
>NW_025834868.1:0-7298 GCF_002878395.1 Capsicum annuum
GTCTTTATAATAGACCCTTGAGTTATTAAGGTGGATTTCCTAACGCGTTCTGAGTATTTAGCATCGAGCGGGAAGTATAGGTTCAACGCATCCTACTTCCCCAGAACTACGTGCCACCGTAGGAATAAGATTAAGGGCCAAAGGCCAAGACAGTTATCACTAGAGTTAATGTTCTACTTCGATGGCAAGGATAGAATAACTCTCCTCAATGTGGGCAAGACGTTGGACTCCATGTAAGCTCATATGGTTTATGACGGCTAGAAGAAACTCCCAAGTCCATAATAGTCCAAGTTTCATGAGTTACCGAGTCACTCTAAGTCATGAGTCAAAGAGTTTGAGTTGAGTCCAGCGGTTTGTGAGATTTATCAAGCTATGTGTTATTATTGATGATTTATGGAAAATATGTTTCAGGTAACTCAAGCTAAGAGAGTCATTATTATCAGCATGCATGATTTTCTTATACATTTATGATAGTATTTAAATGTTGCCTGCACCCCCACATACTCAGTACATTCCCAAATACTAATTCCCATACTCTTCTGTGTTCTATATTTTCTCGTGATATAGGTTCAGGTGCTCAGTCTCAGCAACGACAGTGATCTTCGAGTACCTCCATCTACATTCGTACAGTTGGTGAGTCCTCATTGTTTGAGGACCTATGTCCCCGATTTTTGTCTTGATAGTAGATGGTTGTTTATTTTCGGTTCAGTATAAGTTAGTTGGGGATCTGTCCCAATGGCTCCTCAGTCTTATATAGTAGAGGCTTTGTCAGACTAGAGTACTAGTATGTACAGAACTTCAGTATTTTGATTGTACAGGATAGTATTTCTTTATATTCCAGTATGTTCATGACATGATTATTCTTCTTTATTACAACTTGATTATTGTCATAGTGAGTTATGGAGGTGATGACAGGCTCAGAGGGTTAGCTTGAGGTCGCGTGTGGCCTTAAGCACCGTGTAACATCTTGAGATGGGATCTTGGGGCATTACATGCTTGGTATCAGAGACTAAGGTTTAAAGGAGTCCTAAGGAGTCTGACAAGCCACGTTACGTAGAGTCTTGATCATCGGTGTGTAGCGCGCTATATATATGAGCAAGAGGCTACAGGACATTTTAGGAAAAGTCATTTCTTTCTTTCAGAAGTCTTTCGTGCCTACGATTGTTTCTCTCTACTATTAATTTGTGCTCTCTTATGACAGAAAATGCCTCTTCATAGAGCTCGCAGAAACAACGAACGACCTCAACCCGTTGATCCTTTAAATGAGATGATGACTTATGCCGAATTTTAGGCAGTTTTTCAGGCACTAGCCCAGGCAGTTACCGCCAATGCTCAGGCTAATGTTCAGGCCGTTGTTCCACCTTCATAATAAGCTAATTCTGCAGCAGCTCGAGTTTAGGATTTTATGCGGATGAATCCGCCAGAATTTTATGGGTCAAGGGCAGGTGAGGAGCCACAGATGTATCTTGATGAAGTGAAAAAGATCACCCAAATTATCCATGTAACAGAGGAAGAAAGTGTGGAGCTAGCTTTCTATCGCTTGAAAGATGTTGCTTATGATTGGGTAGAGTTATGGAGGAAGAGTAGAGGGGAGGATGCCGCTCCTATGACTTGGCAGTTGTTCCAGGACGCGTTCTTAGACCAATTCTTTCCCCCGGAGCTGAGGAAAGCAAAACTAGAAGAATTTATAAACTTGAGACAAAGCTCCATGACAGTTAAGGAATATTGTCTTAAATTTAACCAGTTATCTAAGTATACTCCCGATATGATGGCTGATTCCAGGACCAGTATGAGTAAGTTTTTGACTAGCGTGTCGAGTTCTATTGTGAAAGAGTGTAGGTCCACTATGCTCAATAGGGACATGGATTTTTCTAGATTGATGATATATGCCCAGCAGATTGAAGCAGACAAGGTGAAAGAGAGAAAGAGGGTGAGAGGGAATAAGAGAGTTAGATCAGAGCGGCAAGGGTATAGTCAGAGTAGATTTTCTAAAGGGATCCGCCCTCAGTTTCAGAGTCGTTCTTTTGTGCCAGCACCGTCATTAGCTAGTACTCCCGCATCTAGAGTCAAGCAGGAGCAGAGTAATAGACCTACTATGTCTAGGTCTCAGGACAGTATGAGTAATAGACCTAACTATGTGCTAAGTGTGGTAGGACGCATCCTGAAGAGTGTATGGCAGAGCAGAGAGGTTGTTTTAGTTGTGGTAAGTTGGGCCACAAATTCAGAGATTGCCCATATGCTTGACAGGGGAGCCGTGATGTTCATCCCCAGAGTCAAGCTATTAATGCTCCAGCCCCTTGGGTTCGTCCTACTCCTCCTCAGGGTGCTTCGTTTATTACTACTGGTAGTCAGCTCCAGAATCACTTTTATGCTATACCACCCCGCCAGGAGCAGAAGGATTCACCAAATGTTGTTACTGGTATGCTCCGTGTATTTTATTTTGATGTGTATGTGTTGATGGACCCTGGGTCAAGTCTTTCTTATGTCACTCCGTTAGTGGCTGTGAATTTTGAGATCAATGCTGAAAAGATTCCTGAGCCTTTTCTAGTTTCTACTCCAGTAGGTGAACTTGTTATTGCTAAGCAAGTATATAAGAAGTGTCCTATCACTGTCCTTCAGAGAGTTATGTTTGCAAATTTGATTGAGCTAGACATGGTTGATTTTAATATTATTCTGGGTATGGATTGGATTCACTCTTGTTATGCGTCTATAGACTGTCGTAGCCGTGTAGTCAAGTTTCAGTTTCCCAATAAGCCATCCTTTGAGTGGTCCGAAAATTCTGTATCTCCCAAGAGTTATTTCATATCCTATCTTAAAGCTAGGAAATTGATATCCAAGGGCTGCATCTATCATTTGGTTTGAGTTAAAGATTCTAAGGTTTGAGTTAAAGATTCTAAGTTTGAGACTCCGACCATTCAGTCGATCAGAATTGTTAATTAGTTTTTCCAGAAGATCTCCCAGGGGTACCTCCCGATAGAGAAATAGAATTTGGGATTGATCTTCTCCCAACATGCAGCCTATTTCTATTCCTTCATATCGTATGGCCCCCACAGAACTTAAGGTGTTAAAAGAGCAACTCAAAGATCTTCTAGATAAGGGTTTCATAAGTCTTAGCGTATCTCCTTGGGGTGTACCCATTCTGTTCATGCAAAAGAAAGATGGTTCATTGCCGATGTGCATGGGTTATCGTCAGCTTAACATGGTCACAGTCAAGAACAAGTACCTTTTTCCTAGAATTGATGACCTGTTTGATCAGCTGCAAGGTGCTAACTATTTCTCAAAAATAGACTTGAGATCCGGTTATCACCAGCTTAAAGTTAGGGAGTGTGAAATTCCAAATATAGCTTTTTGCACCCGATATGGACATTTTGAGTTCTTGGTCAAGTCCTTCGGGCTAACAAATGCCCCAGCAGTCTTTATGGACCTCATGAATCGGGTATTCATACAGTACCTAGCTATGTTTGTTATTGTGTTCATAGATAATATTCTTGTATACTCCCGAAGTGAGAACGACCATGCAGATCATCTCCGAATAGTCTTGCAAACCCTTAGAGATCATCAACTATTTGCCAAATTTAGCAAGTGTGAATTTTGGCTAAGGTCAGTTGCTTTTTTAGGTCATATTATTTCTTCTGAAGGTATTCAAGTTGACCCTCAAAAGATAGAAGCTGTGAAAAATTGGCCTAAACCTATTTCCCCGCCTGATATTAGGAGTTTCTTGGGTCTAACTGGATACTACCGTCGTTTTGTTGAAGGTTTCTCTTCTATTACATCTCCTTTGACTCGGTTGACCCAAAAGAAAATTAAATTCCTATGGTCTAACTCTTGCAAGAAAAGTTTTCAAAAGTTGAAGACTCGACTCACTTCGGCCCCTATGTAGACCCTTCCAAATGGCGTAGATGATTTTATGGCGTACTGTGATGCTTCTAGAGTTGGGTTGGGTTGTGTGTTGATGCATAAAGGTAATATTATAGTCTATGCCTCCAGACAATTGAAACCGCATGAGAAAAACTACCCAACCCATGACCTCGAGTTAGCTGTAGTAGTTTTTGCCTTAAAAATCTGGAGACACTATTTGTACGGTGTTCATGTTGATGCCTTTACGGATCATAAGAGTTTGCAGTATGTGTTTACTCAGAGAAAGCTAAATCTTCGTCAAAGGCGATAGTTAGAATTATTAAAGGACTATGATATGAATGTGTTGTATCACCTGGGCAAGGCCAATGTAGTGGCAGATACCCTTATCAGGTCGTCCTTGGGTAGTATAGCACAGGTCGAGGAAGATAGGAAGGAGTTAGCTCATGAGGTACATCGTCTGGCTAGGTTGGGAGTTAGATTGCTTGATTCAGCTGAGGGTAATGTTTGGGTCCAGAGTAGTTCTGAGTCTTCTCTAGTTTTGGAAGTAAAGGGGAAACAAGATATGGATCCTAGTTTGGTCAGACTAAGAAGTCAGTTAAAGACCAAAAGGTGGAGGTTTTCTCCCAAAGGGGAGATGGTGTATTGAGATTTTAGAATAGATTATGTGTGCCTGATATTAAAGATTTAAGGCAGAGAATTATGGCTGAAGCGCATGGCGCGCGATATTCTATTTATCTCGGTGCTACCAAGATTACCGCGATTTGCGAGAAATCTATTGGTGGAATGGTATGAAAAAGGATATAGCGAAATTCGTAGAGAAGTGTACAACTCACCAACAGGTTAAGATAGAACACCAAAGATCCGGTGGAATGATGCAAGAATTCAGTATTCCTACTTGGAAGTAGGAGGAAGTAAATATGGATTTTGTGACTGGTTTACCTCCTTCTCGACGTCATCATGATTTGATTTGGGTTGTTGTAGACAGGTTGACTAAGTCCGCGCATTTCTTGCTAGTGGATACATCTTTCACCGCTGAGGACCATGCTAAGCTGTACATTCGAGAGTTAGTCAGGTTGCATGGAGTTCCTTTGTCTATTATCTTTGATAGGGGTACTCAATTTACTTCTCATTTTTTGAGGGCTTTTCAAAAGGGTCTTGGTACCCAAGTTCATCTTAGCTCCTCTTTTCATCCGTAGACCGATGGTCAGGCTGAGTGGACCATCCATACCTTGGAGGATACGTTAAGGGCATGTGTTCTTGATTTTAAAGGAAGTTGGGATGAACATTTGTCATTGATTGAATTTGCTTACAACAACAGTTTTCATGTTAGCATTGGAATGGCTCCATTTGAGGCTTTATACGGAAGGCGATGTAGATCACCCATAGGTTGGTTTGAAGTGGGTGAAGCCGTTCTGAGTGGACTTAATGTTATGTTTGAGGCTATGGAGAAAGTTAAGAAGATTCGGGAAAGGTTGAAGACAGCCCAAAGTCGTCAGAAGTCATATGCAGATGTGAGAAGAAGAGCTTTTGTGTTTGAGGTTAACGACCTGGTGTACTTGAAGATTTCACCCATGAAGGGGGTAAAAAGATTTGGTAAGAAAGGGAAGCTTAGTCCCTGATACGCTGGCCCTTATAGAGTTTTAAATCATGTTGGAAAAGCAACTTACGAGATTGAATTGCCTGCCGAGTTGTCAGTTGTCCATCCTATCTTTCACGATTCTATGCTCAAGAAGCACATTGGTGATTCTGTTGTTGTTGATACGTCAGAAAGTTTCGATGTTCAGGATAGACTTTCGTATGATGAAGTTCCGGTTGAAATCCTAGATTATCAAGTTCGTAGACTAAGAAATAAGGAAGTTCCCTTGGTCAAAGTTCTATGGAGAAATTAATCAGTCGAGAGTGCTACTTGGGAAGCAGAAGCAGATATACGAACCAGATACCCTCATCTTTTCTCCGTGAGTTCAAATTAAGCCGAAGGTACTATTCTTCCCTAATCCAGTTTCCTTCTAATCCAGTGTATTTAGCTATATGGTTATTCTCTCTATGATTCATGCATTTTGTGAAGTACTCGAAAGTTTAGAATGAAGTAAGCTCTTTTAGTGAGTCATTCCAGCTATACGTCCTCATTTTCTCTTGTTCTTGGCCTGTCTAGCCACATTCAAGGACGAATGTTTCCAAGTAGGAGATATTGTAATACCCCGAGACTCTAACCAATAGTGCAACCATGAATCAAGCTCATGAGAAATAAATTATAATGTTTTGGGTTGTTTTCTGATCAAGGATGGTGTGTATTAAGGCCTTAAAGATGTCCTAACGATTGGGTGAATCAAAACATTCCTTGCCGATTGAATTCTTGGGAAAGATATTGGTATAGTCACCTTTAAACGAGCATATCTATCATTATACTTGGAATTTTTGAGCTCATGACCTATCAACAGATAGATAATTGAATTAGCTTTCCAAAGATACCAATTTTGCCAAAATCTGATACCGGAGCAAAGAGTTATACCCATTTTACTCCAGCATGTGAATCTGGAAAAGGGTGACGACGTTTCTGACGGCCTGTTACGTTTCTGATGACGTTGTCACCTTTTTAACGACATTTCTGACGACGTCGTCAGCCTTAGGAAGAAAATCATAAAATTCGACCCTTTTTGTGATGATATTTCATAACGGCCTATCACGGGTCTGACGACCAGTCACAGATGTCGTCAGCTATTTTTTTCCAGCAATTTAGAGACGTTTTTTGCAAGGGTATTTTGTTTTTTTTCCCATCTTTTGGAGGCCTCTATAAATATGAGAATCTCATTCAAACCCTAATTCCATTATTTTCTCTTCCAATTCTCTTGAAATAATATATCTAGGGTTATATCAAGAATATAAATCTTCCAAGAATCATCCTTAAATCTTCAAAACTTCTTGAAGAACCAAGTTCCTCATAGTTTGGGCTTCAAGAATTATTTATTTCAAGAGTGGATAAAGTCTTAAGCACTAAAGTTCATCCAATTTAAAAGATTAAGGTATGTGGGGTTTTGAACAAGAACACTTCTTTCATTCTTTTGCCCAAAGATTTAATTTCTATTGAATTTCATGAATTTTGCAAAGTGGGTTTATACCCAAATTACTTTATCAAGGATTTATGAGATTTGAGCTTTACAAGATTGACACATATGACTCCTTCACTGTCTTAATTCTTAAATTAAGAATTTATGTCATGATGTATATTGTTATCATGAAATGATAATTTCCAAGTGATTTATGATAAGTGTCATGATTTATGTTTTTCCATGAGAAGTTTGTCTATTGAATATATATTGATATTGAGCTTGAGAGTCAAGAACGAGTTCTATGATGTTTTCTGGAAGATTTGATACTTGATATGATTTGATAAGCAAGTGTACTTGATGATGAGAAAGATTATTTTGAGATTTAGTCGAGTT
>NW_025834869.1:0-1085 GCF_002878395.1 Capsicum annuum
AACATTCATCCTCAAATGAGACTGACTGAAAGGGGACATAATAAGCTAAACATGAACTTAACATGAATAACTGGAACATGATCTCATGGCTGACAAGCTGAACATAACATACTGAACATACATATCTGATACATGTGCAACTGATTCATGAATGCATGACTGAATGTTTTGAGGAACAAAAATTCTCACAATGAGAATGCATTTCTGATGCATATTATATAACTGAGCTGATACATGAATGCATGATTGAATATGCAATGGTACTTGATACCAAGTTTAAACTAGAAACATTAAAATGAAACAGCATACCAAGTGTGTGATGAACACTGAACATGAAAAAACTAAGTAAGCTTAAGAAGAACTGTTACCTTGAGCTTGATCTGAGTTGACAGAGAAGAGATGAGAATACTTGGTACGCATTTCTGCTTCTTATTCCCAAGTAGCTTCCTCGAAGGACTGATTTCACCAAAGAACTTTAACTAGAGGGAATTTTTTTCCTCAATCTACGAGTCTGATAGTAAAAGATTTCGACTAGAATCTCTTCTAAGAGAGACTATTCTGAACATCAATGCTCTGAATAGGGACTACGACTTGTGGGTCACCTATACACTTCTTGAATAAAGAGACATGGAAAACTAGATGAACTGAGGTTAGATCTGAAGGCAAGTTGAGCCCATAAGCTACCTTGTCATAACAATTTTGAATCTTGAAGGGACCGACATTTCGGGGGCTAAGCTTTCCCTTTTGGCCAAATCTCTTCACTCCCTTTATATGAGAGATCTTTAGATAGACATGACACCAACCTCAAACTTGAGATCTTTCATACGAACATCTGCATAAGACTTCTATCAGCTCTGAGCAGCCCGGAGTCTTTCTCTGATTAACTGGATTTTTTCTAAGGTGTCAAATACTAAGTCAGGACCTATGACTGAGGCCTCACTAACTTTGAACCAACCAATTGGAGATCTATATCTTCTACCATAGAGAGCTTTGAATGGATCCATCTGAATATTGGAATGATAGTTGTTGTTGTATGCAAACTCAATCAAAGGCAAGTGGTCATCCCAACTTCCTTTGAAATCAAT
>NW_025834870.1:0-3367 GCF_002878395.1 Capsicum annuum
TATTTTAATCACTTTTGTTTGATTTTTATCATTAGAACATTATTAAAACATGAATTCAAAAATGAAAATTGGGGATTTTTTTCCCAAAAAGCCTAAATTGATGATTCTTTGATTTAAAACCCAATTCCAAACCATTAATTCTTGGGTTTTCTCCTACGAGTTCTTTAATCATGGAAAATACATTGTTTTAGTTTATTCCAGGTCTATTCATTAGGTTTAAGCTCTGGTTGAAGGCTTTTTTATGCTGACATTTGTCATTTGAGGTAGGTTATGTCTTAACTTCTTTCAAACTGGTATGGGTAACAAATATTGGTGTAAAATCATGCTATGGGTATAGGAACCAAATCATGAAATGATGTTTTTACTGTGTTGTACCCATGTAGGGGCTTGTATTGTTGTTATTTAGTGGTTTTGAGGAATTATATATTATGTGTTATTGTGTAGGGTTTTATGTCATGACATTGGCCTGATGTTTAAATAATTGGTTGTTATCCTTTGTGGAAAATTGTCTAAATTGGTAGTTGCATTGTATCAAAAAATGTTATATCTTACTCTGTTGGTTTGTGGATTCTGTCGGACCGTGAATGACTAGTTTATTTAGTGGATTTCGGATCACGCATTTCATATATTGGTTGGAATTGGAAATTCTTATTTTGTTTATTTTGAGCATTTCGTCCTTATATCATATTCATTCATGAAACATTGGTACCACTATGGAAATACTGGAAACACTGGTTTGTGACATTATTATAGATCCTCTGTGAGGGATGTACTAGAGAGGAGTCATGGATATTGGTATTGGATATTGTATTATATATGGGTTAACGAACCCCCATGGGTCCTACTTAGGAGCATAGCTCGGTATGTGTATACAGAGGTTGTGTGATAACCGCGTGGATTTTATTACATAATCATTTTCATCATCATCATCATCATCATCATCATCATTATATTCATAGTATTTCGTATGTATATGCTGGTCATATTACAATATTATAGTCTTTGACATGATATTTGCCTATATGTATGTCTTCCCATATATGTAGGTGTCGTATCTGTATACTTGTACTTAGTTTCTAGTATTTTCATGTGGTATATATGAATATTTGTAAAATTGTTAGTGGAGACAGTGTGTGGCTACCATTTGGGGAATTTTGATGCAGGTGATGTTCCCCAAGTATGCATTTGGTATGTTTTATTTTCTTCTTTGCTCAGTCGACCTATGATATTTACTAAATACAAGTGGACCATACTTACCCCTACTACGCCCTTTTGGTGTAGATCTAGGTATGAGTGCATGTATACCAGTTGATGCATACCGGTTGATTCAAGTGGTAATTGGAGTCTATTTGGGGTAGCAGCTTATCTATGCATCCATAGTTGGCTACTACATTTTCCTTATCTATAATTTGTCCTTCTTGTATTCATAGACAGAGTTGTTCCTTTTTGGACATATTATGTATATTTTGACTTTGAGCTGTTTTAGTCAAATCTTATACTGTGACACCAGGCTTTGGGATATTGTATGGTATCTTTTGTTGTGTATTTTCTCCTTTTTTTCTTTATATGTATGGTTCAACTCTATTCTAAGAGTCTTGCGTTGGGTTTTGGTATTATCTTTTATTTCATATCAGTTTGGGTGATAGGTTTACTTGTCAAGGCTTGGGCAACAAGTGCTATCATGACCCTTATTTTTTAGGTCGTGATAGGATCCCTAGCTTGATCTCGAACTGGGGCTACTTCTCTATCCTTTCCATGACCTCTGGGTTGACCTCGGCCCCTGGTCGGGACTTCAGCAACGGGCTTAGGGTCCTTGTCTTCAGCTCCCGCACCTCGTGTCCTAGCAAGCCGTGTAAAAAGTTAAGTTATAGAGATTAAAAATAACTTAGGCCTAACACACAAAAATGGATTAAGAAAATGAGATTTTCCCAAGATATTCTCTGTAGCCTCCCAAAAATAGGATACAGACATCTTCAAAACGATCCTCGAAACTCTACTAAATATCAGCTCTAGCACTAATAATACCAGTGAAACCTAGACTCTGCTACCAAGCTATGACAACCTAATTTCTCAAGCTATGATGGTGCTTACATTATCTCATAAGTAGGCAAGCCAAGCTATTGGCCGAAAAGATAGGTAACAGGGTAATAGGAAGAAAACAGAAAAGACTATATATTGATAATATTATTACTAATGCAAAAAACAGAAAGGACATATATAAAGTACATCAAAAGAAGAAAAGGAAAAGTACCAAATGTCTCGACCCAAACAAGGGCCTGGTTGTTACGGGTATCTTAAGTCCCACGTCGACCAGAGATCACCCCTTTACCCAGCCTAACAAGCACAACAACTATGAGTGTCAGATGAATTCCAAATATATAACAAGATAGTGTAGAATAAAACTAATAATAATTCATGATAAGTCTAAATCAACCACCGACAACTAGACAACCATTCATAAAAAAATAACCAACAAAACCAACAACACCCAAGTCCATAGTAATCCAACTAAGCCTCTACAAAACTGAAATCAATAAAATATCGGTACATGTCCCCGACAGTAGCCAAAACAAAGTCTAAACAAGGCCTAAGATATAGGAAAATAAGGAACAGGAAAAGAAGCCTTCCGAAGTATAGAAGATCACAACTTTAATGTCAACTCTCGAACTAACTCGATCACCTGATCACTGCGCACGTAAGGTAGAAGAAGTTTTGGTGCCTGCATCACATGGGGATACAACATCGGGACACGGTTAGTGGTTGGAGATCTAGTATGTAACACAGGGATAGAGGAATAAAATAATGCCATGATAAGAGTTCAAAACTAATAAGACATACAATGCATAATACTACATACAATATATATATGTATACAATACAATAAGCTGGGGTAGGGAACCACGTTAAGCATGAACTTCGAAAACCTTAACCTAGGTTGTGTAGAATAACAGTCATATAACAGGCATCCATTGGCTATATGGGCCCATCTCTCCCCTAGCTGGAAGGGACCCAGTGCGTGTAGCTGTACGAACCAGAGAATATCCATATTTGTATATGCATTTATGGGGGACTAAAACTTTCTAGTATATTAAAGGTGACTTAAGCGCCAATGTATACAATATGGGGAACTCGAAACTCCCATCAATATATTCAATTCTGGGGACTCAAACCTCCCAATCATATAGATATCTGCATTGACTAGCACAGTTTCCAGTGGTAGTCCTTTGAACTCCACTTTTATAATTGGCTACATATCCCCCTTAAATCCCAAATAAAATATACATTACACATACACAACCATTAATCCAATTAATTACCAAAGGCATCCCATTGGTATCGTCATACCAACCCCACTTACAAGCGTACA
>NW_025834871.1:0-1026 GCF_002878395.1 Capsicum annuum
GATGAATTATGGCCCTAAGTACCGTGTGACCTCTCGGGAACTAATTTCGAGGCGTTATAAATGATAAGTTGAAGTTCAAACTGAACATGATCAATGAAAACATGACTACCTGGCTGACATTACTGAGAGTCGTACTAAGCATGTATATCTGATGTATTATTTTATGACTAAGATGATACATGAATGTATGATTGAAAGTAATGATAAAGTGATCACACATATCTGATTTGGGCAGATTTGATTATGGATATAAATCTTATTGAATTTCCCATATGAGAAAAAGTGAAAATATTAAAAATACATGTATAAAATTGGATTCTTCTTTAAAATAAGACTTTGACATTTTTTTGACGATTTTAAAACTGGTGGAAGTATGGGGTATTACAATATCTACCCCTTAAGAACATTCAATCTAGAATGAGACTGATTTAAATGGGTTGAACGATAAGCTGAAGTTCATACTGAACATGAACAGCGGGAACATGACACCCTAACTGACATTTCTGAGATTCATATTGAGCATGCATATCTTATGCATGATTTCATGAATGAGCTAATGCATGAATGTATGACTGAGAGTACTGATAAGTTAATCAAGCAGATTTGATTTGGTTGGATTTGATATTGGTGGAAAGCTTATTAAATTTCCTAAATGACATAAAGTTAAAATCTTGAAAAAACATGTATAAAAGTGGATTATTCTTTGAAAAAAGACTTTGATATTTTTTATCGATTTTAAGCCAAGTAGAAGTATAGGGTATTACAATATATCCTCCTTGGGAACATTAAACCTCGAATGAGTCTGACTGAAATTGGTGGAACGGTAAGCTAAAGTTACTACTGAACATGAACAAAGAAAACATTACTACCTAACTGATATTACCGAGATTCATACTGAGCATGCACATCAGATACATGATTTCATGACTTAGCTGATACATGAATATATGACTGAGAGTACTGATAAGCTGATCACACATATCTGATTTGGGCATATTTTATATCGATGGAAACCTTATTGAATTT
>NW_025834872.1:0-2503 GCF_002878395.1 Capsicum annuum
CTTAGAAATACTACATAGAAAATTTATGGATCGCTCTAAAGCGTAGAGCTCGATACGTTTCTCACAAAATCTTTACGAAGAAAATTTTCTGAGGTATTACACCCGATCATTAATCAACTTAAAAATAGATGATCTAAAGTCCAAAAGATCAAAAATAAAGTCATCAAATTTTAGGGGCCTTGGAAATGAGTCCCAGCACTTAGCCAAATTTTCAATTTTTGGACCCCTCCTTAACATGCAACTGATGATTAAGCTAAGACTTTTACGGGGTATTAAAATATATCCCCTTCGGGAATATTCATCCTCGAATAAAACTGGTTTAGTTGAGAGTACTAAAGAAATTGAGATCAAAAACAAAGAAATTGAGATCAGAAACTGAACATGCATGACTGAAAATATGATTGCATAACTGAGTCTAAAATATGATACGTGAACTGAATTAAATGTATGCAATGACATGAGATGGATTACATATCTTAAATTGAGAACGAAAAGGCATCAATCTGAAGAAAATTGTTATCTTAAGCTAAATCTGAGTTCATGGAGAAAATATGAGGGTACTTGGCTCGCATATCTGATTCTACTTCCAAAGTGGCTCCCTTAACGGACTGATACCACCGAAGAACTTTGACCGAGGGAACTTCTTTGTTCCTTAGTCTGTGAATCTGACAATCAAGGTTCTTGACTGGGACCTCTTCATAATAAAGGCTATCCTTAACATCCACATCCTATAGTGGAACAACTACAGCTGAATCCTCAATATATTTCTTCAACAACGAAACATGAAATATAGGATGTACTGATGCCAAATCTGCAGGCAAGTCTAACTCATAGGATACCTTCCCAAAATGACTCAAGATTTTTATATGGGCTAACATATCAAGGACTAAGTTTCCCATTCTTGCCGAATCTCTTTACTTCCTTTATGGGCGAGATTTTCAAATATACCATATCACCAACCTCAAACTTAAGATCTTTTCTCTTCACGTCTGCATAAGATTTCTGACGAATTTAGCCTATCTTTAGCCTATCCCGAGTCAACTAAACTTTTTCCATTGCATCAACTACTGAATCTGGCCCTACCAAAGTAGCTTCACCTATTTCAAACCAACCAATAAGACACCTATATCTCCCACCATAAAAATCCTCAAACGGAGCCATCTAAATACTTGAGGAATAGATGTTGTTATAGGTAAAATCAATCAAAGGCAAGTGATCATCCCAACTACCTTTAAAGTCAATAACATATGCTCTCAACATGTCTTCTAAGGTCTGAATGGTCCTATCTGACTGACCATCTATCTGAGGATGAAAAGTTATACTGACATGAACTTGCGCACCAAGGCCTTTCTGAAAAGCCATCCAAAAGTAAGAGGTAAACTGGGTATCTTTATATGATATGATAGACAATGGAATCCCATGATACCTAACTAACTCTCTGAGATAGATCCTGGAATATTCCACCACTGAATAAGAAGTATGAGCTGGTAAGAAATGCACTGATTTAGTCATTCTATCCACAATGACCCATATCGAATCATGCTGATGACGCGTACGAGGCAAACCCATCACAAAATCTATGTTCACCACTTTCCACTTCTAAGTGGGGATACTGAAATCCTACAATGTACCACTAGGCCTATGATGCTTAATTTTAACCAGCTAACAGTTCGAACACTTAGCTACAAACTCTGCAACACCTCTCTTCATCCCATTCCACTAATAAATTTCTCGTAAGTCATGATACATCTTAGTGGCTCCTAGGTGAATGAAATATCATGCACCATGCATTTCAGCTAAGATCCGCTGCCTTAGATCATCCATATATGGAACACATAACCTACCCTAGCAATGCAACACACCATCTCCCCTTTGGCAGAAAACTTTTAATTTTTTATCTCTAACTGCCTCCTTCAACTTAACCAAACTGGGATATCTATCTTGCTTTTATTTCACTTTTGCGACCAGTGATGATTCCAAACTATTCTAAACCAATACACTACCTTCAACTAAATCAACCAATCGAACACCTAATCTATCCAACTGATGAACCTCCCTGACTAACTACTTCTTATCCTTCTCAATATGTGCAACACTACCCATAGATAACCTACTAAGGGAATCTACTACGACATTGGCCTTTCTTGGATAATACAGTACACGTATATCGTAATCTTTTAATAGCTCCAACCACCTTCTCTGACAAAGATTTAAATCTTTCTGTGAGAAAAAATACTGCAAACTTTTTTTATCTGTGAACACATCAACATGAACCCCATAAAGATAATGCCTCCAAATCTTCAAAGAAAACACAATAGCTACCAACTCAAGATCATCGATAGGATAATTTTTTTCATGGGGCTTAAGCTGTCTAGAGGCATCGGCTATGACCTTACCTCTCTGCAATAAGACACAACCAAGTCCAACTCTAGAAGCATCACAGTAAACCACAAATCCATCTGAACCATCTAGCAAAGTCAGTACTAGAGCAAAAGTGAGTCGA
>NW_025834873.1:0-1093 GCF_002878395.1 Capsicum annuum
GCGTTTGATTCAGACTGACGTTAGCTAAGTAGATTTTAGGCATAATACATAAATATGACCCTAAACCTGACACCAAATTATAACATTAACCTTAAACTTTGACCGTGCACAAGTAGGCCCTTTAACTATACAAAATCTGAAAAAATAAAGACTGATATATGAAAAGACCAATTATTGATCTGACCGATATATGAACAGATCCATTTTCGACCCTTATCGTTATATAGACAGATCGATTATTGATGTGATCGATATTATACATTAGTCTTATATGTTATTCAATAGCTGGCTGATTATAGTAATTAGTCTGAACATTTAGAAATGAAATACTAGCTTCAAAGGACCCACGCTTAAATGCACTAAACCAAATTAGTTATAAAAAATATGACAACTAATAAAGAAAGTAAAATATAGCATTCGGAAAAAGAACATGACAACAAAAATAGTATGGTGACAATTGAAACACAATATAATCATCTTTTGATAACTTTCTATCTTAAAAATATAATTGATGTGTTCTTCCATTTAAATAGATAAATGCAGTTTCCCCTCATTCAACAATAATTGATGTTTTTATGTTTAAACTCCTTTCTTTTTTATTTGATTCTCTGGTTTTGACTTGGTACGAAGTTTAAGAAAGTAAAGAAATACACCATTATTAAAAATCTAGAGAAATTGCATCTCTTTGGAAGCCACTGCAGAATAATGGTAAATTCAAGGCATAATACATAAATATGACTCTAAACTTGACACCAAACTATAACATTAACCTTAAACTTTGACAGTGCATAAGTAGGCTCTTTAACTATACAAAACTTTTTGCAACTTACACGTGTGTGCCTCACTTGCGCCTACATGGATTAGTCATCCACTCAGATGCTGCCACCTAATAAAAAAGATACATTACATCTATGACTTTTAACTTTGCCAGTGCATAAGTGGACCCTTTAACTATACAAAAGCTGAACAAAAAACCCCTTTAATTCTAACTCCGACGCACGTGGTTTTGAGTGTGTACACGCATTTTGCCACGTAGGATTGGAGTGTTTATTTTTTCAGATTTTGTATAGTTAAAGGGCCTACTTGTGCACGG
>NW_025834874.1:0-2494 GCF_002878395.1 Capsicum annuum
CCAATAAAAATGAAACAGACCACACTGGGACGATCCCCAACCTCCCTAGCATGCCCTAGTCGATTTTAGGCCTACTGTATGCCCAGACCCCGGGCCCACCCTCGAAACTGTGGGCTATAGCACACTGATTTTGGCCTGAAAATGCCCCATTCATGTTGTTTCGCCCGTTTATCCACCTAAATGGTCACGAAAAATTAAACGGACCACACTGGAACGAACCCCAACCTCCCTGGCATGCTCCGATCGATTTTCGGCCTACAGCACGCTCGAACCCCTAGCCCACCCCAAAAACCATGGTCTATGGCACACCGATTTGGCCCCAAAATATTCCGTTCACGTCATTTCGGCCGTTTATCTACCCAAATGGCCATGAAAAATTAAACAGATCACATTGGGACAATCCCCAACCTCCCTGACACGCCTCGATTGATTTTTCGCCCACAACACACACGAAACCCAAGCCCACCTCCGAAACCGTGGGCTATAGTACATCGATTTGGCCCAAAAATATCCCGTTTGCACCGTTTTGCTCGTTTGTCCACCCAAATAGGCACGAAAAATTAAACGAACCATACTGGGATGATCCCCAACCTCCCTCGCACGCCCCGATCATTTTTTGGCCTGCAGCACGCCCGGACCCCAGGCCCACCCTCGAAACCGTAGGCTATAGCACATCTATTTGACCCTAAAATGCCCCGTTCGCGCCGTTTTGCCCGTTTGTCCACCCAAATGTCCACGAAAAATTAAACGGACCATACTAGGACGATCCCAACCTCCCTGGCAAGTCCCGATTGATTTTTGACCCACAGCACGCTCGAACCCTGAGCCCACCTCCAAAATTATGGGATATAGCACACCGATTGGCCCAAAAATTTCCCTTTCATGCCGTTTCGCTCGTTTGTCCACCTAAATGGCTACAAAAAATTAAACGGATCACACTGGGTCGATCCCCAACATCCCTGGCATATCCCGATCAATTTTTGGCCTACAGCACGCCTAGACCCCGGGCCCACCCCCAAAACCGTAGGCTTAGCACACAGATTTGGCCCAAAAATATTATCACCAACCTACTTGGCATGCCCCGATTGATTTTTGGCCCACAACACGCCCATAACCCAAGCCCACCCCTGAAACCGTGGGCTATAGCATACCGATTTGGCCCAAAAATGCCCAGTTCATGCTGTTTTGCCCGTTTGTCCACCCAAATGGCCACAAAATATTAAACGGATCACACTGGGATGATCCCCAACCTCCCTGACACGCCCCGGTTGATTTTCGGCCCACAGTACGTTGGACCCCGGGCTGACCCCCAAAATTGTGGGCTATAGCACACCGATTTGGCCCGAAAATGCTCCCTTCTCGCCGTTTCGGCCGTTTGTCCACTCAAACGGCCACGAAAAATTAAACGTACCATACTGGGATGATCCGCAACCTGTTGGCATGCCCCGATCAATTTTCAACCCACAGCATGCCCGGAACCCGGCCCACCCTCAAAACCATGGGCTATAGCATACCGATTTGGCCAGAAAATGCCCCGTTCGCGCCGTTTCCCTCATTTGTCCACCTAAATAACCATGAAAAATTAAATGGACCACACTGGGATGATCTCCAACCTCCCTGGCATGACCCAGTCAATTTTTGGCCCACAACACGGCGGGACCCCGGGCCCATCCCCGAAACCGAGGGCTATAGCACACCGATTTGGCCCAAAAATGCCCCGTTCGCGCCGTTTCACCCGTTTGTTCACCCAAATGGCCACGAAAAATTAAACGGACCACACTGGGACGATCCCAAACCCCCTAGCATGCCACGATCAATTTTTGGCCCACAACACGCCCGGACCCCAGGTCCACCCCCAAAACCGTGGGCTATAGCACACCATTTTGACCCAAAAATGCCCCATTCGTGCGGTTTCGCCCGTTTGTCAACCCAAATAGCCTTAAAACAATAAACGGACCATACTGGGGTGATCCCCAACCTTCTTGGCACGCCCCGATCGATTGTCGGCCCACAGAATGTTTGGACCCCGGGCCCACAACTAAAACCGTGGGCTATAGCACACCGATTGGTCTAAAAATGCCTCATTCGCATTGTTTTACCCGTTTGCCCATCCAAATAGCCATAAAAAGTTAAACGGACCACACTGGGACGATCCCCAACCTCCCTGGCATGCCCCGGTCGATTTTTGACCTACACCAAGACTAGACCCTGGGCCCACCCCAAAAATCGTGGGCTATAGCTCACCAATTTGGGCCAAAAACATTTCGTTCGCGCCATTTCGCCCGTTTGTCCACCCAAATGGCCACAAAAAATTAAACAGACCACACTGGGATGATCCCCAACCTCCCTGGCATGCCCCGAGCGATTTTTGATCCATGACACGCCCGATCCCCGGGCTCACCTACAAAATCGTGGGCTATAACACACTAATTTTGCCTGAAAATGTCCCGTTTGCATCGTTTGTCAACCCAAATAGCCAATAAAAATGAAACAG
>NW_025834875.1:0-1624 GCF_002878395.1 Capsicum annuum
TCCTGAAAAATGGGATTTTACTTTCAATTCAGGACCCTCAAGAAAAATGGGATTTTACTTTCTAATCAAAACCCTCTAAAAATTGGACTTTACTTTCTGTTCAGGATCCTCCTGAAAAATGGGACTTGGTTTTCTGTTCAGGACCCTCCTGAAAAATGGAAATCTATTTTTTGTTCAGGATCCTCATGAAAAATGGGACTTTACTTTTTGTTCAGGACCCTCCTGAAAAATAGGATTTTACACTCTGTTTAGGACCCTTCTGGAAAATGGGAATTCATGTTCTGCAAAGGACCTCCTAAAAAATGGGACTTTACTTTCTATTGAGGACCCGCCCGAAAAATAGAATTTAACCTTCTGTTCAAGTCCCTCCTAAAAAATCTGAATTTACCTCCTGTTCTGGATTCTTCTAAAATGGGATTTTACCATTTGTTCAGGACCCTCCTGTAAAATAGGATTTTACCTTCTGTTTAGGACGCCCCTAAAAAATGGGAATTTACCTTCTGTTCAGGACCCTCCTGAAAAATAAAATTTTACTTGTGTTCAGGTTCCTCTTGAAAAATGGGATTTTACTATCTATTCAGGACCCTCCTGAAAAATGGGATATTACATTCTATCCAGCATCCTTCTAAAAAATGGGACTTTACTTTCTGTGTAAGACCCTCCTGGAAAATGGGACTTTACTTTCTATTCAGGACCCTCCTAAAAAATGAGATTTCACTCTATGTTGAGGACCCTCCTGAAAAATGGGAATTTACTTTCTGTTCAGGACCCTCCTAAAAATAGGATTTTACATTTTGTTCAGGACCCTCCTGAAAAATAGGATTTTACTTTATGTCCAGGACCATTCTGAAAAATGGGACTTTACTTTATGTTCAGGACACCCCTGAAAAATGGGACTTCACTTTCTGTTCAGGACCCTCCTGGAAAATGGCTTTTTACTTTCTATTCAAGACACTCCTGAAAAATAGGATTTTACTTTTTAATTTAGGACCCTCCTAAAAAATGGGATATTACCTTATATACAGGACCCTCCAGAAAAATGGAATTTTAATTTTTTCAGTACCCTCTTAAAAATGTGATTTTACTTTCTGCTCAGGATCCTCCTGAAAAATGGGACTTCACTTTTGTTCAAGACTCACCTTAAAATCGGACTTTACTTTTGTTTAGGACTCTCCTAAAAATTGGTATTTTACTTTTTGTTCAGGACCCTCCTGAAAAATGGGATTTTACTTTCTACTCAAAACCATCCAAAAAATAAGACTTTACTTTATGTTCAGGACCCTTCTGAAAAACGAAAATTTATTTTCTATTCAGGACCCTCCTGAAAAATTGGACTTTATTATTTGGTCAGGATCCTCATGAAAAATCGGACTTTACTTTCTGGTCAGGACCCTCCTGAAAAATAGGATTCTACATTCTGTTTAGCACTCTCCTGGAAAATGAGATTTTACTATATGTCCTGGACCCTCCTGAAAAATGGGACTTTACTTTCTATTCAGGACCCTCCTGAAAAATGGGATTTAACCCTTTGTTCAAGACCCTCCTAAAAAATGTAAATTTACCTCCTGTTCTGAATACTCCTGTAATAGGATTTTACCATCTATTCAGAACCCTCCTGAAATAT
>NW_025834876.1:0-1869 GCF_002878395.1 Capsicum annuum
TTAATGGTCGTGATAGCTGTACCAGAGGTAGAGGGAGAGTCTGAGCCGAAGAATGAACCTGGCTCTCTGAGATGATCGTTTTGAATAAGATCAGTGATTATTGGGGAAGCTCTAGGAGACCCTGGTGGGGAGACATTCTCTGATGGGGACACGTTCTTTAGAACCTGTTCGGTAAGAATGTTGAGTTCCACTCAATCAAGTATTATTTTTAGGTCTCTGATTTCTCCCTTGAGGGTGGAAATTTCGCCTTTGAGATCGGCTATAGACGGTTCCGCAGGTTTATCAAATCGAGACGTAACCTGTTTTATGGTAAAAGGCAGAATGATAGGTTTGGGGGGCTTTTCTTCATGAGAAAGCATCAATCTTTTGAGTTCTAGAAGATATTTATTTCTAGTCTCATCATTTTGGATGTGCTCTATAATGTCAAACAGGATTTCTTTAGGATTTCCAAAGATGAAATTATTAGACTTTTTTGTGCAAGTACAAAAGGTACCGTTACAAGCATAATATTTGACAGAATGGGATCGATCGGACTCATATGCAGCTTTGATAAATTGGTCGTCGCTATAATCATCACTAAAAGAGTTGAAAGATTCGGAAGAGTCTGATGAGTCTTCCATTATAGATAATAATTTCTCTTTGGTTTCTAGAGAGACCTAATTGGTTGAACTTTCTCTTCTTGCCAGATTTACAATCTTTAGCTTTATGGCCAATTTTACCACAAGTCTAACAAACATCTTTATTTCTAGAGGATTTTTTCCTAGTTTTTCTACTAGTTTTGTAAGACTCCTTCTTAGAGGACTCTTTTCTAGGTTTGGATTTTCTATGTGACTTATAGGATTTTTTCCTATGTTGTTTACTAGATGGAGAGGATAGATTCGTGAAATCGAAATCCTGGCAGAAAGTTCCTAGCCCATATTTGGAAGTGCTGTCATTCGTAAGTTGCTTCTTAAGCTTAAGGTCGGTGTAGAGGTCTATCCCCACGGTGGTAATGAAGCTTCTTATATCCCCATAAGTTAAAATTCTGTAAGGGATTTTTCCTTCAAATCTATCTTTAATTTAGGTTCTAAACTTGTCTGTGAACAGAGGAGGGAGACCACTAATAAAACGTTCTTTCCAAAAGTCATTGTTACAGTCAAGTCGAATCATGATTTTGACCAAAAAGGTGTCCTTATACCATCTAAAGTCAGCCTAATCTTTGCATTTGAGATTGTTAAGGATTTCTAAACTCTTATCTTGAAATAATTTGGGTTCTCCTATGAAATGCCTAGCTATATGATATAGGAGGGTAGCATAGGCGTCTTCTCTCGTGACCTGTTCAAGACTTTCTTGTCCATTTTCACTTTTGACAATGACTGTTTCCATAGTCGTGACCTCATTGATAAGGCTCTTAACGTCATCTATGAATTAGTTGTCCCACCAGTGTTGTATCATACTAGTGAATCCTGCTACAATCATTGTGGTTGTCTCTTTGTTAGAAGCTCCTCTAATTTTATATGTTGTGATGGAAACGTCCATTTCATGGAGCTTGTTATAGATTTGGTGTTCAGCCAAACCATCAAAATTCCATTCAGTTATTCCTCTACCATCATGAATGGAATTGGAGAGGTAAGGGTTCTCTTCAAACTGGACGTCTGGAGGAGAGGGTTGTTTGTAATATTTTTTCTTAGCAAAAAAACGTTCATTTGTGAGTTTGGAAAGAGAGTTCTTTTCTTTTTGGTTGCTCGATTCGACTTTCTCTTTTTCAGAAATTTTGAATTTGGAGAGCTTCTCATTGATTTCCTCTATGATTTTCCCGAAACTTTGAGTTCATCACTGAGATTAGGGAATTTCTCCTTTTGGAATTCTGGAATTTTAAAGATAGGATTT
>NW_025834877.1:0-1605 GCF_002878395.1 Capsicum annuum
ATATGGTTTGGTTGGTTACTTAGTTACTTGAAAATTATTAAGTATGGTGACTTTAAAGAAGATTTTGAGTTTTGAATGTGGTTTTGTTTTAATACATAGTCATTTGAATAGAGTTAAGTGTTGGGAATTTAAAGGGGATTTTGTGTTTTGAACGTGGTTTGGCTTATAACTTAGTTATTTGAATATGGTTAAGTGTAGGGACTTTAAGGGTGATTTTGTGTTTTGAATGTGGTTTTGTTTTGATTCTTAGTCACATGAAAATTGTTAAGTGTAGGGACTTTAAATGGGATTTTTGTTTTGAATGGAGTTTGGTTGAAGACTTAGTCACTTGAAAATGGTTAAGTGAAGGAACTTTTAAGAGGATTTTTTTATCTTGAATGTGGTTTCGGTTGGTGACTTATTTACTTGGAAATTGTTAATTGTAGGGACTTTAAAGGGGATATTTTGTTTTGAATGTTGGTTTATTTTGATACTTATTCACTAGAA
The DNA here is from genome assembly GCF_002878395.1 of Capsicum annuum. NCBI lineage: Eukaryota > Viridiplantae > Streptophyta > Magnoliopsida > Solanales > Solanaceae > Capsicum > Capsicum annuum. Next base: position 487 of record NW_025834877.1, read on the forward strand.
AATTGTTAAATGTAGGGACTTTAAAGAGGATTTTTTGTTTTGAATGTGGTTTGGTTTGGTTAGGGATTTTAAAGAGGATTTTTTGTTTTGAATGTGGTTTGGTTGGTGACTTAGTTACTTGAAAATGATTAAGTGTAGGGACTTTAAAGAATATTTTGTCTTTTGAATGTTGTTTGGTTGGTGACTTATTTACTTGAAACTAATAATTGTAGGGACTTTAAAGGGATTTTGTGTTTTGAATATGGTTTTGTTTTGATAATTAGTCACTTGAAAATGGTTAAGTGTTGGTATTTTAAAGAAGATTTTGTTATTTGAGTGTGGTTTGGTTGGTGACTTAGTCACTTGAAAATGGTTAAGTGTAGGGACTTTAAAGGAGATTTTTTATTTTGAATGTTGTGTGGTTTTGATACTTAGTTAGTCACTTGAAAATGGTTAAGTGTAGGGACTTTAAAGGAGATTTTTTATTTTGAATGTTGTGTGGTTTTGATACTTAGACGCTTGAAAATGACTAACTGTAGGGACTTTAAAGAAGATTTTGTGTTTTGAAAATTGTTTCGTTCGTAACTTAGTAACTTAAAATTAGTTAAATGCAGGAACCTTAAAGATGATTTTGTATTTTGAATGTGATATTGTTTTGATACTTAGTCACTTGATAATAGTTAAGTGTAGGGACTTTAAAGGGGATTTTTTATTTTTTAATGTATTTTTATTTTGATACTTTGTCAGTTAAAAATCTTTAAGTGTAGGGACTTTAAAGAGGATTTTTTGTTTTGATTGTGGTTAGGTTGGTCACTTAGTTACATGAAAATGGTTAAGTGTAGGAACTTTAAATGGGATTTTGTATTTTGAATGTTGTTTGGTTGGTGACTTAGTTACTTAAAACTGATAAGTGTTGGGACTTTAAAAGGGATTTTTTTTTGTGAATGTGGTTTTGTTTTGATACAAAGTCACTTGAAAATGGTTTAGTGTATGGACTTTTAAGGTAATTTTTTATTTTGAATGTGATTTTTTTTTTATACTTAGTCATTTTAATATAGTTAAGTTTAGGGACATTAAGGGGGATTTTTTTTTAAAATATGGTTTGGTTGGTTACTTAGTTACTTGAAAATTATTAAGTAT
>NW_025834878.1:0-1056 GCF_002878395.1 Capsicum annuum
TCACATTTCAAGTCGCTATCCTTAGCCATTCTCAAGTAACTCATTCACAATTCAAGTAACAAGACTAAATCATTTTCTAGTCACTAATTCACATTTCAAGTAACTACGCTTAACAATTTTAAACTCACTACTTCACATTTCAAGTCACTATCCTTACCTATTTTTAAGTAACTAAATCACATTTCAAGTCACTATACTTAACCACTTTCAAGTACGTAATTCACATTTCAAGTTAGTACGCTTAATCACTTTAAACTCACTAGTTCACATTTCAAGTATGCTTGACTATTTTCAAGTCACTAATTTACATTTCAAGTCATTGTACTTAGTCACTTTCAAGTAACTAATTCAAATTTCAAGTCACTGCACTTAATTATTATCTACTCACTAGTACACATTTCAAGTAACTAATTCACATTTCAAGTCATTACACTTAATCATTTTCAACTTACTAGTACACATTTCAAGTAACTAATTCACATTTTAAGTCACTACACTTAACCATTTTCAACTCACTAATACACATCTCAAGTAACTAATTCACATTTCAAGTAACTAGACTTATCATTTTCTAGTCACTAATTCACATTTTAAGCCACTATACTTAGTCATTTACTAATAACTAATTCACATTTCAAGTCACTATACTTAACCACTTTTAAGTAAGTAATTCACATTTCAAGTCACTACACTTAATTATTTTCAACTCACTAATACACCTTTCAAGTCACTACACTTAATCATTTTCAATTCACTAGTACACATTTCTCCACTTGATAAAAGAAAAAGATCTTACAAGGAAGACTAATGACTAGAAATAGGGGGAAAACTAAAAACAAAAGGAAGCTTCCAATGGCTAGAAAAGGAGTGCCCTACGTAAAAATCTTGTTTGAAAAAACGTTCAAAGTAAAACAAAGGACAATTTTCAGAAGGCTATGACAAATCAACACTTGCAAAAAGCGACAAGTGACACAATTGGAATGAAAGAAGCTAAAAATCACATCTTTTTTATCAGTAAAAGTTGAAAATCACATCTTGAGATGATAACATTTCCAC
>NW_025834879.1:0-4498 GCF_002878395.1 Capsicum annuum
AAACTTTAAATTCCAATAAACCTTCAATGGAAAGTGTTAATCCTCCACTTAGGAGTTACTCTAAGTTCTTCTTAGCTCAAGAGTAGTACAGATATAATCCAAGAACCAAGAGATAAGATAACTTTTTTCTGAAGATCTTCTTTTGTGAAAGGGTTTTAACCCCTTAAGATTAGGAACTCAACTCTATGAAATTACAATTCTGGCCTTGAGATTTTTCTGCCCCATCCCAATTGTCATTCCTTGGCTGCGATCTCGATGCCGCGATCGTGGTGGTCCTATCACGATCTCCTTTCAATTGACTTATTGACTGGTCACGGTCATGACCTTCAGGCCGTGATCGCGGTACCTGAAGGTCGACTCCTAGGCCTACATTTTAAGCTCTTGCTCCTTTATGTCCATTTTCCTTTTCTTTCAGCTTGATTTCATCTCATTTTCATCATAGGACCTGCAAAATAACAAAAGGTGAAAATTAATGCATTTTAATGGAGAATTAGCCTCATTTATACAATTTAGTCATAGTAGTGTGCAAGAATTTGGATATTAATGAGTGGTAAGTTTGCCACTCATCAAAACCCCCCAACTTAAAACTTTGCTTTGCTCAATAAACACTACTCTATACTCAATGAGGCTAATCAACTTATAAGCCAATTCTTATAACCAAATGATCACCATGATTTCAATCTCGATTAGTACTAAAAATTAACCAACAAGCATGAGAGGAACTATTCATGCAACTCCCCTTAAAATCAATCACGGTTTTAAGGAGACAAAAGACTTTTAAAAATAATCAAGCAACAACTACTAACTCTCTAGGAGTGACTCTATATCAATAGTGACTCAACCATACTCCTTTGCCTCATTTCCAAAGCATGACAATTTCACCAACCTCTATTAATTTGCATGCCACCTTATGAAGAAGAGTCCCAACACACCTTAATTCCTATCATGCAACAAGGGACTAAAAGTTAAAGCATTCATTCCCACAAGGAATTTCTTCATACAAAAAAGTACCATGACATATGTTTGCCCTTATTTTTAATCGCCACTAACTCGAAGACACTTGGTTGGAGATCTCGAAGGACTTTTTCAAGCTTGTTATGTAAGCTCAGCAAAGGATAGGATAAACATTTGGGATCAAAGTGACTATACCCTTCTTGAACATCTACATAACACACTATTCTATTAAACTTTGGATCATGGTCCACTTCATTAATTTCCAACTCACACACGTGCCTACTTTCACCACCTTGATTCACCCATATTTTGAAAGAATTATCTTTCATTTATTCCATTGTACAACCTCATGGTTTTCTTTATTTTGTTGATATCTTTCTTTTTCTCACGCATTTGCCTTCATTTCTTATCTTCTAGGAACTCATTTACAATACCGTGGCCTAAGATCACCCCTTCCGAGATTTACCACCCCAACTTAGGCTCTTAGCCTCAAGTTGCACTTTTAAGTTCAAGGAGGGTAGGGTAAAAAGGAGGGATAAATTCTAAATGGTTCATGGTTTGTAATGCAGTTTACAAAGAAAGGTCCAAAGGCTCAAAAGGGGTAACTAGAGATACTATCCATGCACGGGTAGGATTTTTAGGGTTAAAGTGGGTTTCCATGTTCACAAAGAAGGCCTAATATCATTTCACCAACCATGCATCATAAAAATTACCTTTGAGAGACTAACGAGAAAAGTTCTAGATGACACAATTAATCATGAGAATTAAATGACTAAGCTCACCACACATGGCATGCAAACTATTCAAGGGGGCTTAATTGCATTTCCTACTAGAGACAAAAGGAGGTATTTGCCACACTTTATCAACTAAAGACTTCAAAGTAATAAAAAGAGGAAAGTGTTACTACCAAATTATTCATGTCCATTCCCTTGATTTTCCCAAAAAAAATTTGGACGGAGGGGATGCATGTTTCGCATTTCACCACGCAATATGGCTATAATTAGTACCAAATCAATTCATCATCTAACATTTTAGGATCTCACGAGGACATACTATATGGCTACTCCGATTTTTCCATAGGAATAACGGCAATCCCAAATCTATGATGACACAGGTACTCAGACTTCTCCTGCATCTATGTCTCAAAACTCCAACACAATGATTTTCCCTTAAGAATGTCGTCACTCAATCTATCATAGGGAAAGGATTATCCAACATCACTATTAAGAGAAGTCTTAAGAAGAATAAAAATAAAAAATGTAATAAACAATTCATAAAGTTTCTATATTTGGTGTGAACTAGATTCGCATATTACCGACCAAGTGTGAATTATGAAACACGGGCACACACAAACACCCCAAACTTAAAGGCTTGCAATGCCGAAATTACATAACATAAAAACATAATAAGGGTAAAAGGGACTCCCTAAGATTCCACATAGATTTAGATTTTCTACATAACTGCGATGACCATAGGTTGAATCGTGATCTCGGTCCTTGAACAACGATCGTAGTATCTAAGACTAATTTTTCCCTATTTTGTCTTTTTTTGCATGGATACCTACTTCCCAACTTGATTTTCCTTTGATTTTTGGGATTCCAATTTTTCCAACACCTGTAAAACATTACAACTAAGTGAATTTATTAAAGATAAATGTCAGAAAAATATAATTGATGGGTTGCCTCCCATCAAGCACCTTAGTTAAAGTCACAGCACGACATCCTTTGGCTATCATTTATGTCTCCACTTGGAGGATTTCACTCGTTGGCTTGACTTTTGATCCATATATCTTTGAGATACTTTGGGCAAAGGTAAGGGCACAACGATACATATTCTATCTCACCACTTTGAAGACTTGAATCTTTTACCCAACTTCACATAAAACATCTAAATAGGCTCGTTGGGTACTAGTGAGAACATCAAGAGACTACTAGTTAAACATCGGATTTTGAACTTCTTGGCCTTGAAGTGAGGGGTGCCATTTTTCCCTTTTGGAATGACAAAATCTATAATATAAGGATTTTGTACCTCATCTCTGAAATTCATTTTTCGCTTGGGTGGTTCGACTTTCATCACATTTACTAATCATAATTCAAAAAGTGGTTGGAATGAGGTAGTCTTCCCAATGTTGAAGTCGCATTATTCTTGAAATGCTCACCCCAAAATGAACTAGAGCCTTCACAAAGGATTTGCTTGGGTTTTTCATTCAACTATAGTACCATGTCTTCAATTTTGGCATCCTTCATTATTTTTGGTTTGGTTGGTTGGCAAATCACTAAGAATTCTTCAAAATCAAGCTCACCATCGACCACATGGATTGATATATTTTCCTTACCAACCTTATTTTGAAGATTAGGCATATTCATGGTACTTAAAAGATCAGCCTCCTCACCCATTTCTTCTTCCTTTTCACTTTCTTTTCCAAATTCTGCAATGGATTGATTCAAGAGATATGTGTTCTCCCCCGTTGTAGTCACCCTATCCAAGATAGTTAGAAGCATTGCTTCAACACTATTGTATCCAGCACATTGTTCTTTCAACACTATTGTATCCAGCACATTGTTCTTTCTTTATCACATCATGAGACTTACCAAACTTATAAGAAGAACTAGAATTTTTGTTAACATAACTAGTGGAAGAGGCATTTGGACAATCACTCCAATGTCCATCTCAACCATCATATAAAGAGAAATCATACTCCCAATATGATTGAGACGGTGCACTTACCTCTTTTCGAGGAGTATATTTATAATTTTTCTAAAAGTAGAGTCCACTACAATATGGACATGGATCATCAAGATAAGATTTGCAACCACCAAACTAATATTCATCTCAAGATGCCATAGTGACAAGTAAGCAAAAAAAAAAATCTATCTAACACAAAAAATAAAAGAAAATCACAAACAAATATTCACAAGTTTGAATCAAATCAATTAAGCTAAAATTACAAGTTAACTAAATACACCAAATGGTTCCCCGACAATGACGCTATTTTTTATAACGCTTAACTTACACGTCAAATTAAGTGCAAGGCGGTCGTTATCAATATAATACCCAACTTTAAGTCGGGGTCAAATCCATGAGGAACAATGTGAATAATGATCGACTAAGTTTGAAAAAAAATCTACTTGCTAAATTCAAATATGAGATACAAATATTTGAGTGTTTTGAACGTTTTTGAAACTATAACAATTTTAGGGATTCTAAAAGACTAACTCAAGGCTAAGAATAATTAGAGTATAATCAATTAGGAACAGATATTGGGATTATTCCATTCTAGGTGTAAATTCAAACATTGGTAATTGTGAATTTATCCAAATTTAGCTAGGATTTGTGGGTAGGCTAGATTTAAGGTATTAGTGTTAGTGTTTCAACTAAACACTAAATTTCACTCATGGATTCTTTCAGATACCTCATAAGCATAAGAAAATCATCAATACAGTACCTCATACTAGCATCCTTATTTCTAAGATGATGCTTATGAACATAGCAAATCAACACAACATCCCTATTTCTAAGATAATGCCATGAGAGAAACTAATTC
>NW_025834880.1:0-3609 GCF_002878395.1 Capsicum annuum
TATGGGGGCCTACATTGGGTTATTTACTTTTCCATATTTATTGGCTTATGGAAGCCAATTTTGTAGTTATAATCACATGTTTTTGATCCTTTATGTTATGCTATTATCCCGTTATTTACTTATTCATGTACAACAATGTTGGAGTTATTTTAGGTTTGCTTTCTTAGCCTAAATTAGTTATGCTATCTCACATTTTATCATATTTATATCATGATTTTACTCAGTCAGCCGATGATGCCTACTGAGTACCCATGATTTTGGTACTCATATTAAACTTCTATATTTTTTTTCTAGATCCAAGTACCAGTTATCATTGTTGAGTTAAGGATAATGTTGCGTTTGATTTTGGAGATAAGGAAAGATCTTAGAGTTCGAGTTGCCCTATTTTCCATCTTACTTATGTCTAGTCTCTAGTGTCAAGACGGTATTGTATTAGCTATTTTAGACTTAGGTTGTATTTATAGTAGCTCTCGTACTGGCTCTACCAGGTCGTGGGATGGTTTTCTATATTATGGATACCTTTTGACTATTTCTATTGCATTGCTTATTTATGTATCTAACTGCCAATTTGGCTCTTTTTGGGGCATTTCCATCAAGTTATCCCATTGTAAATGACTCTAGACTAGGGTTTGACTTACCTACTGGCGAGATAGAGTAGGTTCCATCATGACTCAAAAATCTAGCTGTGACAATTTATAATTATATGATATGAGACCTCATAAAATTTTGATTATTTTATTTTTGACCCTCTGACATGCATAATGTCAATTATTGACTTTAATTATTTTAAGGGATGTTAAAAAGGGGTTTTGGAAAGTTTTGGAATTTTGGAATGCCTTTGGTGTCCATGGGTTTAGATTTTAAATGGAACTTGGGAGTCTCACAGTTATATGTATTGGCTTGGCATAAATGGAATAGCTTGCAAGCAGATTGGTATGGCAATACAATTTTGGTAAATGCCTTAATAAAGGACTCCTAGGTTAATAGTTGGTTTATGTACAAACTATTTTATTTGGGCTTAAACATAATTGTGTAGCTAATCATGAAGGTGTATGTCCTGAAGGGACCTACACTGGAAATAACATTCGTGGACATTGGGGTTCTATATGACCATGTGACTTGATACACATTATATTTTGGATGGATATCACCTTGGTGCCTTTATGCTTTCCTTATTTCCTCGTTATGTTTGTCTAACAAACACTGAGGACCTTCCGACAGTGGAAGTTAGACTCATATGACCCATGGGTTCCTTTAGGATGGAGTGAGCTATATAGTTCAGGCTAATGGTTTAATCTCTCATGTTTATGACCCTTGTCCCTATCCTGACATCCTATATATGTTTATAAATATTTTGCATGTGGTTTTGACTGGTTTTTGGAAATTCTATTATTTTATCCCTTACTCTTGAGTTAAATTCTAGTGCTCGGCCTACTGACCATCCCCAAAAGCTACATCATTTAATGATGTAGGTTCAAAGGACTTTTTTGTTGCTTTTGTCCAGCGTTAGGTATTCTAATTTATCTCTTGGTTTGTTTTGAAGTGGCAAGCCTTCATCTTTTAGAAGGCTTGGTCATTTTAGTGTTCTTTTTTATTGGTGTTAATACTTTTTTTTGGATTTTCTTTTGTCATAGTTGGGGCCATATCCCAACTTAGTTGGTTTTCTTAGTTTAGAGGATTTTATGGATAAGATCAGGAATGCCATTGCGATATTGTTTTGACTCCTTAAATTTTCTTTTAGTTTTATTTACTCATCATTAGTCTGGTTGGCTTCTACTATTTATATATTTGTTATCTAGAGGTAAGGCTAAATAGGTTATCTTTGGCCCATAGTGGGCTTGAGATTGCATGTCATGGCCAGGCTTAGGTTTGGGTTGTGATAATTATGGTATCAGGGCACGGTTCAGGGTCATTGAGTGTCCACAAAGTCGTGTTTAGTAGATTCCCTTTTATGGGTGTATAGCGTGCCACACTTATAAGAGGGAGGCTACAAGGCAGTTATGAATGTTTTCCTTTCTTGAGTTCTATTTTGGGATATAGAGTTTAGTTGCTATGAAACTCCTCTAACTCCAGGCTTATGCATATTTTAGATTATGCCTTCCTAATGATCTGATGGTTGTATAAACTCTACTAGACCCTCTGTTCCACCTAGGGAAGATAAGGAGGGAACTCGCTCTATTTATAGAGTGCAAACCTGGTCTAGTGTTCCTTCTCCTAACTGTGCTGCATCACATGGGGTTCTATTGGTCCCTACTAGTCCTCCTCAGGTTCTCCAGACTGGTATACTTATGCTCAATCGCCTCAAAGAGGTATCTCTAATGTGAAGTTCCGTCAGTTTATTTATATGCTTGCTCAATTGGTAGCATCACAGTCTTGTTAGTCAAATTATGTTGGTTTTGTTGTTTGTTCATCTGAGGTCACTCGAGTTGGCCAGCTTATAAGGCTGAATCCCCCAACCTTTATAGGATCTAATGTTAAAGAGGATACTCAGGGGTTTATTGATGAAATGGAGAAGATCTCTAGGGTGATGCAAGTTATTGATTTGAAGGGTGTGGAGTTTACTGCTTATCAAGTGAAGGATGTGGTTTACTAGTGGTACGAGGAGTGGGAAGTAATAAGGGTGATAATGGTGAGCCAGTTATGTGGGATGACTTTTTAGGTACTTTTCTTGACGACTTCTTTCCTCAGGAGCTGAGGGAATCTATCGCTAAAGAGTTTTTGAACTTGAAATTGGGTAAGAAGTGTGTTAAGGAGTATGCTTTATAGTTTCAGCAGTTGTCCCATTATGTTCCAGAGTTGGGGAATAATCTGAGGTCTATAATGTGGAAATTTTCTTCTAGTTTGTCCCGTGATTTGGTGTTAGAGTGTTAGGTTGTTATGTTAAATAATGATATGGACATATCCCGACTGGTGGTTTATATGTAGTAGGTGGATGATGAGAAAAAGTAGTAGGTAGATATAAGAGAGTGGCAGAACAAGATGTTTAGATATTTAGAGTAGGGCATAAGTTAGTAGAATAGAGGGATAGATGGTAGACAGTGGACTAAATGGAAGAATTAGGGAAATTCTTATCGACCGCTAGTGCTCCCTATCCTAAGACTCTAGATGATCCTAATTCTTAGGCTAGCAGAGGTCCTAAGTGACAGAGGGCCCAGTCTCAGGCCAGTGGAGCTCAGTCAGCCCCACCATACCATCTATTATGTTGATTTTGTGGGTAGCTTCACTGTGGATATTGTGTCAGGGAGGGGGGGATGAAGCTTGTGTTTTAGTTGTGGTCAGGCTGGTCAACTACAGTGAAATTATCCCATGGCTAGAGTTTCCACTAGAGCCAATAAGGTTCCGATCGCCATTTCTTTTGCTCCGACAATTAAGGGCACAACTTCAGGAGCCGACAATGGTCAAAATCGTCTCTATGGACTTGCTACTCATCGTGAATTTGAGGAATCCCTAGATGTTATCACTAGTATGCTACAACTTTTTTCCAGTGATGTTTATATTTGGTTGATGCAGGTTTGTCCTTATCTTATATGACCCCTTATGTGGCTCTACACTTTAGTTTTGGTCATAAAAATATTTTTGACCACTTCCCAATTTCTACTCCTATAGGCG
>NW_025834881.1:0-1532 GCF_002878395.1 Capsicum annuum
AAGTCCCTACACATAACCATTTTGAAGTAACTAACTTACCAACCAAACCACATTCAAAATACAAAATCACCTTTAAAGTACCAACACTTACCCATTTTCACGTAACTAAGTCACCAACCTAACCACATTCAAGACTAAAAGTTTTCTTTAAAGTTCCTAAACTTAATCATTTTCAAATGACTATATATCAAAACAAAATCGCATTCAAAATAAAAAATCTCGTTTAAAGTCCCTACACTTAATATTTTTCAAGTTAATATGTATCTAAACCAAAGCACATTCAAAACACAAAAATTCCCTTTAAAGTCCTTACACTTAATCATATTCAAGAAACTAAGTCACAAACCAAAAAAATTTAAAACACAAAATCCCTTTTAAAGTCCCTACACTTAACCATTTTCAAGTGATTAAGTCACCAACCAAACCACATTAAAAATACAAAATCCCCTATACTTAAACAATTTCAAGTAACTAAGTCACCAACTAAACCATATTCAAAACAAAAAATCGTTTTTAAAGTTCTTACACTTAACCATATTCAAGTAACAAGGTCACCAACCAAACCACATTCAAAATACAAAATCTTCTTTAGATTCTCTGTACTTAACCATTTTCAAGTGACTAAGTCACCAACTAAACCACATTCAAATACAAAATCCCCTAAAATACCGTATACTTAACCAATTTCGAGTAACTAAGTCACCAACTAAACCATATTCCAAACAAAAAATACCCATTAAAGTCCCGACACTTAACCATTTTCAAGTGCCTAAGCGTCAAAATAAAATCACATTCAAAATAAAAAATCCCCTTTAAAGTCCAAACACTTAGCCATTTTCAAGTGACTAAGTATCAAAATAAAACAGAATTCAACACCCAAAATTCCTTTAAAGTCCCTACACTTATCAGTTTCAAGTAACTAAGTAACTAACCAAACCACATTCAAAACACTAAATCCCCTTTAAAGTCCCTACAGTTGACCATTTCTATGTAACTAAGTTAGCAATCTAACCACATTCAAAACAAAAAGTCATCTTTAAAGTTTCCAAAATTAATCTTTTTGAAATAAGTATGTATCAAAATAAAACCAAATTCAAAACAAAAAATCCCCTTTAAAGTCCATACATTTAACCATTTTCAAGTGACTAAGTATCAAAATCAAACCACATTCAAATCATAAAATCCCATTTAAAGTCCCTACACATATCCATTTTGAAGTAACTAACTTACCAACCAAACCATATTCAAAACACTTAATCCCCTTTAAAGTCCCTACACTTGACCATTTTCATGTAACTAAGTCAGCAACCAAACCACAATCAAAAGAAAAAGTCATCTTTAAAGTCTCCAAAGTTAATCATTTTCAAATAACTAGGTATCAAAATAAAAGTACATTAAAAACAAAAATTCTCCTTTAAAGTCCCTACACTTAACCATTTTCAAGTGACTAAGTATCAAAACCAAACCGCATTCAAAACACAAAATCCCATTTAAAGTCCCTACACATAACCATTTTGAAGTAACTAACTTAC
>NW_025834882.1:0-5856 GCF_002878395.1 Capsicum annuum
CTTTTTAACACTCATCAAATACAAATAAAATGACATGTGAAAAGCCACTTTTTGCACCCAAGCTTATGGCTGTGCACATTCTTGAGGTAACATAACACACTTTCTAATATGTCTAAGTGAGTCTAATAGTTGGCTCTTACCTATATATAAGCAAATGGTTTTCACCTATCATACACACCACAAAAATCATAAATCTTCACCATCTTATCAAAACAGTTACAAGTACATATATCAATTATCTAGCTCATATTTCTTTTTTTTTTGTTAGTAAATGATTGCATTAAAAATAAAACCCATTTAGAGGGAGTACATAATTAGTCAGGATTCATAACAAAAGCCTTTAGGGCATTCCCTTCAGTAGAGTTTGGAGTTAGACTAATTCTTCTAATAAAATGAGTTCCCGAGATGTCTGCCCATAGCATGTGTTGTGCACACATTGGTGGAACTTTAAAAATTTTTGTGCCCAGCTCCACTTCTAAAATAATTCCTTTTATAGCCAAGGCATCACCTACCCCATCCTGCTCTCTAAAATAGTGGACCACTGGCGGTCTTTCTATTCTTTTGAGTCTTAACCTGCAGTCATAAATGATTGAATCATAATGTAAGTTGCCCGCGTAAAGCATAGAGATAACTTCGGTGGAGTCAATATTGATCTCCACTGGTAGCAGGTTTCGTCCCTCAACTAGTTTGACGTCTTCTCTAAGGGTCAATATCCTCATCTGATTATTGGTGGCCCATTGGAAGCTTTTGGTGAAACTGAGAACCCATCCCCCCATAGTATTACGAATCAGACCTCCAATCCCCCCTTTCTTGGGTTTCCCAAGGCAAAAACCGTCAGTGTTTAACTTATAATGGTTACTAGGTAGAGGAGACCAGCAAACAGAAATATCATTAGTGAAAGCAGTTGTACTAGATCTTTTTATTAATAGAGTATAGTCGATAGCCTCAGCATGGGTCAATGGGAAGGAAGATTTATCCTTCTTCTTATCAAAAGAGTTGTGGTTCCTATTTTTCCAAATCGACTAAAGCGTGAAAGGGATCATGGTATGCCAATCTAGTTAGGAATCAATTTTTTTATGACCAAGGATTGACCAAGTAGTGAGCTAATTTGTAGGATAGAGATCCTTGATGGAGATAGTGAACCCCCCATACTTTTTATTAAGGAGATAATTCCAGAAATTATGAGTAATGGGGCACTCGAAAAAAATGCAAGTGATTTCCTCCATCGGATGGTTAAAAATGTTGCAATTGATGGTGATATGGATACCCATTCTGTGAAGAGTAGCTTTAGTTGGCAGCTTATTGTGTTGGGCTTGCCAAAGATAGGACTTGATCTTAGGGGGGCACGGAGTTTTCCAAATCCAATCAAAATTGTTGGGCATAGAATTCCTAGGAAGTTTATGGAGATCAGAGCTGATATTGTAAGTACTACTACTAGAGTACAGGCCATTGCTAGTATCATCTCATCCTCCTGAATATTGGGGTTGCTGTGGAAGAAATTTTGAATGCCATAGATAATATTAGAGGGGAGTTGGAAAGAAAGGTTGGAGAAATCCCAAACACCTTCTATCCAAACCTTGAAGACCTTTTTCCTAGACTGTTCTAAGCCAAGGAGGCCAACAATTAAATTCCTGAGAGGAACAGAGTTAGGGATCCATCTGTCATACCAAAAAATGATGTTATCCCCTTTGTGCACTAACCAATGGGCTTTCTAAAGGTAGTTCCTTTAGCCCTTGGTGATATTCTTCTAGGTCCAACAGGCTGTAGGGTTGCAAACAGGTTGGAAGTTGCCATATTTTGCCCTGAGGATCTTGTTCTAGAGACAATCATTATTTTGAGAGAATCTCCAAGCCAGCCCAGTGAGCATAGTGTCATTTTTGCAATTGGATTTTTGGAGCCCTAAACCCCCATTTTTATAGCTAGTTATAGTGTCCCAACCAACCATGTGCATCTTCCTCCTATCAAAGGGTTGCTCCCCAAATGAAGTTTCTTTAAAACCTATCTATTAAGGAAAGGATTCTGCTGGGAATAGAAATGTGCTGCATAAAATGGGTTGGGATACTACTGAGAGAAGATTTAACTAGGGTTGTTCTGCCAGTAAGGTTCAAGAACTTAGTCTTCTATCCAACCATCTTGTTACTTATATTGGTAATAAGAAAATAGAAATTATTATTGCATGGGGTGTAGTAGAAAATTAGGAAGCCAAGATACTTCCCAAAGGACTCTCTAGCCTGGATGGAGAGAAAGCTAACCATTTGGTCCTTGATCTAAGTATTGCACCATTTTAGATTTTGTAGGATTGATCTTTTGGCCAGAGTAGAGGCTGAAAACATTGAGAACCCTTGTGATAGTGGCAGCACTATTAGCATTGGTTTGATAGAAGAGAGTGAGGTTATCAACAAAGAAGAGGCGAGAAAGATTTAGACCACCCCTACTGATTGAGATAAGAAGCCAATTGAGAGTATCAACTTCATAGTCAATCCTTCTAGAAAGGAGCTCCATGCACATTATGAAAATATATGGAGAGATAGGATCCCCCTATCTTATTCTCCTAGTAGGGGAGAAAAAATCAGTGCTCTCTCCATTGACAAAGATGGAAATAGAAGAAGAGAAGATGGAAAACATAATAAGGGAAGAGAGTTTGGGGGAGGGGGATGTTGAAAAAGTGAAAGTCTTGTCTTATAAAGGTCCATTCTAGCCTATCAAAGGCTTTTTCCAAGTCAATCTTTAAGACTATATTGCCCTTCTTCCATTTCATTTTTTGGAAGTTGGTGATAACTTCTTAGAGAATAATGGCATTGTCAGAGATTCTTCTTCTAGGAAACAAGCTGCTTTGGCTATGGCTAATAATATTGGCAAGGAAGGGCCTTAATCTTCTAGCAATGATCTTATATTGGGTGTTGCATAACCCAATAGGTCTGAAATTCCTAAGATTGCTAGCATTATGGCATTTATGAATAAGGAAAAAATAGGTTGAATTAACCATGGGTTCCATGTGGCCAGAAGTGAAGGTATTGACACAGAATTGGGTAACATCCTGTCCCAGGGTGTCCTAATACCTTTGGTAAAAGAAAGGGTGAAGACCATCTGGTCTTGGAGCATTGTAGGGTTTGAAGGAAAAGATAATATTTTTAATTTCCTAGGGAGAGGGAATACTATCTAGAAGCTCATGATCATACCTACTAATAGATCCCCTAGACGAGGTGTTCCTTTGGAGAGCCATATAGAAAAGGGTATGATCAGTTTTGAAAAACTTTATATAGAAGGTAAAGATATGGTCTTTGATCTCTATGGGGGTGGGGTGGGGGGTAATCCCGTTACCACAGTCATCCTGAATAGCATTAATACTATTCCTTCTTCTCTTATTTAGAGTGGAAGTATGAAAGAATCTGATATTTGCATCACCATCTGCTAACCAGTTTATCCTAGACTTGAGTATCCAAAACTCATGTTCCTATCTAAGAATTGTACTGAAGTCTTTGGTTAGGCTTTTTTCGAGATCTTGAAGGAAGTAACTAGAGTGGTAGAACTTAGATTTATGAATACCAGCCAATATAGCTAAAATATTTCTCTTTTGGTATAAGATATTACCAATGACTTCCTTATTCCAAGATTTAACAGTGTTTTTAAATTGAGGGATAGCTACAGAGAGAAGGGTTCCAGAGACAAAGGTGTCTTGGACAATCTGGGTGAAGGTGGGGTGGGAATACCACATGGACTCTAATCTAAAAGTTTTTTATTAAATAGACTGGGTCCTTTAATAGTGGCCTCAGGGTAGAGATGGATGAAGGCCTCATTGGCTAAGCATCTATCAAGTTTCTCAAGAATTAGGCATTTCCTATTCCTGTATCTCTTGTTAGTCCATGTGTATTTACAACCTTTGAAACCTAAATCAATGAGATTACTGCGGTTCATGTAGTCAGAAAAAGAGGTGGCTCTAGTTATATTAATACTGTTGCCACCAATTTTTTTGAGGCTTTAAAGACTTCATTAAAGTCCCCACTTATAAACCAGGGGGAGTCACCAATGGACTCAGAGAACTCAACCAGACTGACCTAGAGATTCATTCTAGTATTATAATCATTACTAGCATATATGATAGTAAAAAACCAAGAAGAAGGGTACTTTTACAGCCACATGGATGCCTTAAGGGAGAATAACAATGTCTTAGATGCTGAGGGATAAGCTATCCCATATTATAACAATACCCCTAAGTTACCCAAAGCTGGGAATTAGATTTGGATATTGAAACCTAGAGTCTCAACAATGGCCTTATGGCCAGTCATTCTGGTTTCTAGCAAAACAAGAATGTAGGGCTTGTGGATGTTAATCATCGATTGACAGTGTCTTTTAAACTTTTGGTTATTGGCCCCTCTAACATTCCATATTATTGAGGTTACTATTGGAGAAGTGTTGGGGTATTATGTTGTCTCCATGATTCCATTCCCCCTGTCCAGAAAGTTTGGGAGCGGGGTCATCGATTCATTCCTCTTTTTTGGAAGTTGGAGCTATTTTGGAGGAGTAGAAAATGTATGGCCCTGGTATTTTTATCTCTAAGTCAAACTTGGTTAGCTTTGTAGGAAGTAGTACAATTAGAAGCTCATTGATAAGGTCCTCAAAGGTTTGAGTGATGGGTCTTATTAGAAACACCACTTCTGCCTTTGGCACATTTAGAGAAGCCAACAACTTTTCCATTTCTCTTTTGTTCTCTTGGAGGGCCTCCATTGTTTTTGCTCTCTACAGCAAATCCACTGCAAATTGGAGTGGTGGAGGAGCTTAAGAGGGGAGAAGAATTGGAACTAGAGGGTGAGTATGAGCCTTCTATTGAAATAGATGTCTCATCTGTCGGAACAGATGATTGATCTGTTTAAACCGATGGCTCTTATGTTGCATTCATGTTCACGTGCTATCTATTATTGAAAAAGCATCACAATAGTAGTTACTCAGATAACAAATTCAACTAAAAATCATAATTTGACTTACCAAAGCCTCCTATGAAATAATGTTAAAGTGAAAAGTGATGTACGAAATAAAATTTGACCTAAGAAATTGGTCAAATAACAACATAGTGGTAACAACAACAACAATGATCAACAAGAAAAAGATAAAGATGATAATGAAGTAAAAGATGATGATAATGAAGCAGAAGATGATGAATAAAGCAGCAACAACAATGAATAACAAAAATCGCTAAGAGGGAGAAAACAACAATGGATGAGAAGAGAGAGAAACATGTTTTTTCCCTTCGTTTTCCGTTATATTATGCAAATATTTTGATCAAAGTGTGAATTTAAAAACTTATGGGATATTCTCAAACTTACCTAACTTTCTTAATCCATAATAAAGTAATTGTCACCTCCACTCAATTATTAAGACTTGTGTCACTTGCCCCTTATTTCCAAACTCTTTTGTCACTTTTAGCTCAAAGCCCTGTGAAATAAATAAGTAAATAAAAGAAATTTTGAAAAGTACATATCAAATAAAACAATTCAAGCTTTGGGTGTAATTAGATTAATCTTCAATGATTAGTATATCATGTGTAATTTTTATTTTTAAAAAGAATTAGGATAAAACTTTAATTAAATAAGTTTGATAAGTTAAATAGATCTATTTATCAAAAAAAGGAAGAAATTTTAATGACATGGCATTCCAAGTAGGAGAGAGAAGGTTTTTGAGGTGTTATGTATATTTTAAGGAAAATAGAAAGAATTGGGTGATATCCTTATCCTAAATGAAACAAAAATGATATTTGTAAGCAATTTTCCAAACAATGGATGACTATCTAGGGAATTTACTTGATGTTTTGTTATTCTTATTACATATTACATTGAGCTAGGGAATAAAATAGATTTACCT
>NW_025834883.1:0-1223 GCF_002878395.1 Capsicum annuum
GACTTTAACGTAGGCCTCTGAGGGACCGATGGTCTTAAAGGGTTTGTTAATGCGGATGGGGGATCGAATGGTCTAGCCATCCTGGTTTGGTCTTGTCTGCTTTCTGCTGGGACTTTTCCCAGAGTGGAGGGTCTCATGTTGGCCCTGTAAAAATTCTCTTGTTAGAAAATCGGGAAGGGAGTTATTTTCTCCTTTAATAAACTCAATTTGAAAATCAAAGCTAGATAGGAGAGCTTGCCATCTAGAAAATATTTGTTTTGAAACAAGATTTTTAACGTTTTTTTGCAAAATTTCTTTAGCAGACTTACAATCTACCCTAAGCAAAAATTCTTTATTAACAAGGTCATCTTGAAATTTTGTGATACATAGCACTATAGATAAAATTTCTTTTTTGACAGTGCTGTAGTTTTTCTATGTGGAATTCCATATTTTGGATGTGAATCTGACTAACTGTTCAGGAGAATTTTCATTGATCTTTTGTTTCAGTATACCCCCATACCCAATATCTGAAGCATCGGTTTCGACTATCATGAAGGCTTCTGGGTTAGGAATACCTAGACACGGAAGGTTCTGGACCAAGCTTTTGATCTGGATGACTGCATTGGTTTGGTCAAGACTCCAAGGAACTAGGGTTTTCTTGAGTCTTTTGTAAAGAGGCTCACAGACCTGCCTAATATTGGGGATAAAATCTGCAACATAATTAAGACTTCCTAAAAATCTCTAGAGCTGCGTTTTATCAGTAATTTCATTAGGGAATTTAGAGGAGAACTCAATGGCTCGGCAAATAGGTTTATAGCTACCTTGGTAAAGATCGTGTCCTAAGAATCTGATGCCTTCTCCTAGATTACAAGCTGCCTTATATAGACAAGAAAGAACTAGATCATACATCTGGTGTGTACATTTGTAAGGTTTAGATTTAATCTCTAAAAGTAGATTCTTCTTTTTTTTGAGTGGACATGCCTTTTGAAAAGCTGTTTAGAGGACCCTTTGTCGGGGTAGTGTCTTTTCTCTTTTGGAAAAGCATTTGATTCCTTTAGCCTTTTTAAAAAGCTGATTAGCGGGCCTTCTGTCTTTTCTCCTTTAGAAAAGCAAGTAACTTTTGGATTCTTATTATGAATAGTAAATTGCCCTTTCAAAAGTAATTCCAGTTCTTTGAACCTCTACTTTTAGAGGGGCATTTCCCTATTCTTAATAGGGGTCCAAATAGGCCATAGCTATTCCTT
>NW_025834884.1:0-3994 GCF_002878395.1 Capsicum annuum
AGAGAAAAGGATAGTAAGGCTGGGTGTGGTAGAAAAAGAAAATAAAATGAGAAAAAATAAAGAAACCACACCCAACCTGAATGTGGGATTAAAGAGTAAAAAAGGGAGAAATAAGGGTGGAATAAAAATAAATTGGTTGGTAAGTGTGATAAAGCTCAACTTACAGCATCATTTTGATGCAAGGTGGTTGTTGTAAATATAATAACCCAACTTAGGTTGGGGTAAAATCCATGAGGAGTGTAAATTAGCTTTCGAAACCTATGTATGTTGAGAGTTAACTATGAGTAATCCAATAATGTAAACTTAAAATAAAACATGAAATTAAATGGGGGTTTATGACTTAAAGCTTTGTTTGAAGAAAATCAACTTATAACACTAAACAAGAGCAAATATTTACTGAATAAAACCAAATGAGAGAAGTCCTGGGGCTATACTATACTAGGGGTAATTAGTGTATGGGTATTTAAGGGTTGATTCAAATTTTAGTTAATGAGTTTTTGATAGGTTGGATTTAGGATCTTAATGTTAGTCTTTTGACAAAACATTAAATTTCACTCATGGATTCTTTTGAATACCTCATGAGTACGGCAAATTCATCAACCCAATACCTCAAATTAGCATCCCTATTTCTAGGATGATGCTTATAAACATAGCAAATCCATATGACATCCTTATTTCTAAGACAATGCTCAGGAAGAAGCTAAAATCAATTTGTTGTTCCAAATTACTCATCACCCACATCCCTTTCAAGGTTGATGTGGGATCCAAGGAAATTAATGTTTTCACCCACAATTCTCAATTGAAGTATAGAATAATAGTAAAACTCAACACCATAAACTATTAATTTAAACAACAATCAACACCTATACACATTAACATCCTATTCAAGCATAACCCCAAGATGGAAATTTAGCTACTCATGAGATATGATAAAAGAGATATACCAAAGTTAACATTCAATGCTTCCATTGAAAATCAAAGCAAGAGTAATCCACACTTCAATCATAGATTCAACTAAAAATTTCTAGAGAATTTACTCATTTGTTCTTTTCCCAAATTGGAATATTTTTTCTCTCTACAAAATTGAAAATTGGTTGAAAGATGCCCTAATTGTGCAAGGGTTTGTTATTTTGAGACTTGGGCTTTAGCTCTTAAAATTTAGGATTTTGCCCTTAGGAAATTCCATTCCATTATGATTGCCCTTGGTTGACTATGTTCGCGACTCACATGATCGCACTAATCCCATCCTGATCGCCGAGGATGGACTTGGCTCCAAATCATGATAGCAACCCTCAGGTCGTGGTTGCAGTACCTAAGGGTCGATCCCTAATCCTGATTTTCATCTCATGCCAACATTTTTGTATTTTGTTTCCATCTTTATCTTCGATTTGACTCCTTTCCATCCAATTACCTAAAATATATAGCCCATAGGAATTAATGCATTTCACTAACGAAATAGCCTCACATATACATTTATTTCATCATAGTGTGCAAGAATTTGGATATAGATGAGTGGCAAATTTTCCACTTATCAACTCCCCCAACTTAAAACTTTGTATTCCCTCAATCAAAACTACTCCACATTAAATGATACTACTTAATTATAAGCACATTTATACAACTAAATGATCACAATGATTCTAATTCAATTGTGATACTCACAAAATTTTGGGAAATCACAATCCCCTAGTTTATTCACCATAACCATGTATCAAATTGATTTTAAAACCACCATTTATAACATAATCAATGCATATGTAAACATAAAACATCAAATAAATAACAATTATTCAAAACCCTCAATCCATGTTCCAAAACCAACTCAAAACCACATAGAGAACTATTTAAAACACATGCTTTTACAAAGTAATAGTTGGGGAAGAGTAACATGCCTGAAATACAAAGTTTTATGGAGAGAGTTCAACCCTTGAACCCTTAGATGACCTACTTCTTTGAAATACTATGTATCTTACTTGAGGGAATTTAGAGAGAAGAGAGTGTTTTTATTAAGTTATGAATGAGAAACCCCTTTGAGCACTTTATTCAAATGTGGTTTTAATTTGGTAAGAAGGGAATTGTCTTAAGTACCCTCAACTTAAAAGCTGAAAAATCATTGCCAGTGACTACGAGTCATATTACGATTCATAACGACACATTATGACTCGTAACGACACATTACGACTTGTAACCACAAGTCATATACAATATAGTGTCATTAGGCACTCATACTTTTAACCCTATGACTTATATCATATGACTCATTAGGGGACCTTACGTCTTGTAGGGTCCTAGTCATCACCAAGACCAGAACACTTGGAATACACACTGGATTGACTACGATTGTGACATTACAACTCATAATCAGTCCATACAACTCGTTGGGAGCCACTCATACTCAGAAGTAAAAACTTAGAAACTCACACTATTTAAGCTACAATTTGGGTCCTTGCGACTCATTAGGACTTCTACGACTCATAAGGGGAGTTGTAGTCTTGAAAGTGACGATAAAATTTTATAAATTTTCAAGGGTCCAAATTTTACAATGTTATAGAATACCATAAGGAGAAATTTGGCATAGACGGAGGTACCATACTTGGAGCAGGAGGAACACTAGGTGCACTCATAGGAGCACCCTCTAAATAGGTCAACAACCAAATTAACAACATCTCTAATAGTGGGTAAAAGAATTTTGTGGGATCAAAGTAGGACTTATAACTCTGACATGCTTAACTTAAGGCTCAGGGGAGATTCCCCTAGTGCTACCTCTAGATGGGTCAGATCCTCATACCCATCCTTTACCTCGAGCCTGACCACAACTAGAAATTTGCTCTTTAGACTAGGCTCTCTCCTTAGATAATAGATCCGTATCTCTTGCCTCACTAGATCTAGTCCTCACAATCTGCACATAAAAAAGTGAAATATGATTTAGAACATAAGGTATAAAAGAATTCGCATGATAAGGAACAAAATAAGAGAGCTTTCTAAGGATATCTTATGGCCTCTCGATGGTAGATATAGGCATCTACGTACCGATTCCCAAAACTATAATAGACACCCATTCTTACACTTATGACACCAATAGAAACTTGGATCTGATGCCAATTTGTCATGACCGAAAAACTAAGGTCTATGTGTCGCAACAAACCTTGACAAGTAAGTCTATCACCAAAACTAATATACAAAGGGAAATAAATACTAAAACCCAAGGCAATACTTCTAGAGCAATGTCAAACCATACAACAATGATAATAAAAAAAATATAATTAAAGATACCAAACCAAATCCCACAACCTGGTGTTACAGTGTAAGAACTACTAAATACATCTCGAATGTCAAAGATACTATAATAGTTCAAAAAGGATTAAAATTTGTCTTAAAATACTAGATAATATAGGAAATACACAGGAAGAGGTAGTTGGCCAAATCCTGAAGCATAAGTGATGTCTCCCAACTATACTTGCCAAGAAAATACAACACCATCACTGTCAAACTATAGTAACCCAACAAGGATGGGGTTGATCCTATGAGGGTTGTCCATCGCTAAGAAAATAGGTAAACTGAAGAAGATCACAATACAAGTGTGAATAATGATCTAGAAGAATTTCACACTTTTGGTACTTTTTTATTTTTCTAGGGTTCCCACAAACGTAGATAAGGGATTTAGACGCGCGTAGTTGTAAGAAATGCCATGGAATTTAATAAAGAAAGCATAGAAGTAATCTCACAACAATGGAAGGATTAAAACCAAAGTGTCAAATCAATTAATCAACCAAAAACAGAGAATACAAGAATTCAAAGATCAAAAGTCAATCTTAAAGTCAATATTTGGTGAGTAATATAAGTGTGTAAACTGACTAAAAAAATCAAAAGGGTACTTATAGGTTACATAAGAACCATGGAAATCTAAGCCAAAATGTACAGGGAAAACAAAGTTA
The DNA here is from genome assembly GCF_002878395.1 of Capsicum annuum. Classification (NCBI taxonomy): domain Eukaryota; kingdom Viridiplantae; phylum Streptophyta; class Magnoliopsida; order Solanales; family Solanaceae; genus Capsicum; species Capsicum annuum. Next base: position 3,936 of record NW_025834884.1, read on the forward strand.
GTTGCTACTTACGGGCCGTAAGTGGTAGCTATGCAACATAGGTGGCCATCGTAGGTAGA
>NW_025834885.1:0-5555 GCF_002878395.1 Capsicum annuum
GAGTGAGCCTAGGGATTGGGGCTTACCTATTAGTTAGGACTGAGTCCCTAGAAATAATCCCTAAGCTCCAAAACTACGTAGCCAGCTTAGGTTATGAGATATCACCTGTTAGATAGGACTGACGTACTCAGGGATTGCCCATTAGTTTTGGACTGATCTTAGGGGTCACCCGTAACAGATGTTAATACCCGTGGCACGGTATTAGCACCCTTCTAATTGGAGTTATAGATTAGACCCCAACTCAGTTATCTTATCTTATTTAGGGCATGTCGGTTAGATAATTACCTCCTAAAGTTTCATTTTTAGTCTTCAGTTTTGAAATCAGTTTAGTTTCACAGAATTAGGACTGTCAAACATAGTCAATCAGTTATCAGTAACTTCAAATATTAGTTACTCAGTTATAAGAACTCAGTAATTAGCTTTAGAAAAGCTCAGATATAGTATATATTTATGTATGTCCACAGTATTGCATGCTCAGTGATTTCAGTAGTATCTGTTACTCACATACTCTTACATCCAGTTACTCTATATCATTCAGTCAGTTACTATTCTTGCATATGAACCCTTTCATTCAACCTTACCTTATCTAGTATACCAGTACATTCCACGTACTGACTTTATACTCTTTCTTTATGCTATGATGTCTCATATCATAGGTCGGACGCTTGGGTTCCTGACCTAGGTTAGAATCTATATAGGGCATACTATATTTTAGTATTTTAGTCTATCAGTAGATCAGTAGTCGGAGTTAGTTGGGGGTTTTTCACATCAACTCCATATTCAGATAGTCTAGTTAGAGGCTTTCAGACTAGACTAGTTTAGAGAGTATTTCAGTTTTTAGATGTTTTTAACAGATGTTACATTTATCAGTATTTCAAATTTTTAACCTTATGGCATTTCATCCTATTTTCTGCATTTATTTTAGTATTACAATTCAATGCTCATAATAGATATTAATCATAGCTTATTTTGTGGTCCTTTGGGGTCATAAGCACCGTGTGCCATCTAGGGTGTACTCTCAAGGTTTTACAAACTTGGTATCAGAGCCTAAGATTCAACAGGTTTCTAGGGATTCTGAAAGCCATATCTAGAAAATTTTTGTGCATGGGTGTGTAGTGCGCCACACTTATGGACCGGAGGCTATGAGATGTTTTAGGAAAAGTTTCCCATCTTTCAGTATTTATGTCATGTGATTAAGCATTAGCTCAAGTTAAACTCTCAATTTAATATTCTTCTTCTATTTATATAATATGCCTTCCAAAAAGACTAACTAAAGGAGAATCAAAAATCAGTCAGCACCTCAGCGTGTTCAGGAAGATCCCCTGGATGAGCATGTCTCCCATTTAGAATTCAGAGCTTCATTCACTACTCTAGACAATTTCATAACAACTCAGAATGAATGGACAGCTGCTATTTAAGCCAACCCAGTGGCCAATGCTGCTGCAGCTAAGATTCGGGACTTCACCCAAATGAATCCTCCCCAATTCTCAGGATCTAAATCTGAAAAGGATCCGTAAGAGTTCCTCTATCAGGTTCAGAAAGTCACAGATATTATGGGAGTAACTTCTAATAAGAGTAATGATTTAGTTGCCTATTAGCTATAAGATGTAGCTCATATATGATTTAAGTAGTGAAAGGTAGATAGGGGCACAGATGCAGAGCCCATAGAATGGGAAGAGTTTGCTACTACTTTTCTAGATAGATTCATTCCCTAAGAGCAGAGAGAAGCCAAGGTGTTAGAGTTCATTAATCTCAGGCAAGGCAGTATGAGTGTGAAAGAGTATTTCGTTAATTTTACTAAGTTAGCCAGGTATGCTCCCCATATAGTAGCAGAAAATAGGTCCAGAATGAGTAAGTTTGTGTTTGGGGTGTAAGATAGTGTGGTTAAGGAGTGTAGAACTATGATGTTGATTAAGAAGATGGATATCTCTAGGCTTATGGTCCATGCTAAAAAAATTGAGGAGCAGAAGCTTAAGAAGAAGTAGAGAGAACAAGAGAGCTAGAATAGGTATTTTTAATTTCAATCAGCCTAAGTCAGAGAGTGGTAACCGTTCCCAGTTTCATCCAAAATCTTTAGTTCTAGCTTTGTCCTCAGATAGTGCAGTAGTATCAAAGTTCAGGAATGGTAGTCATGATGGGGCGCCAGGCTCCAAAACCTAGGGTAGTGTGAATAGTGGTCGTACCCATCCACTTTGCAAAGAATGTGGTAGACATAACCTTGGTGCATGTAGATCTAACATTGATATATGTTTTGGATGTGGTAAGACAGGCCACAGAATGCAGATGTGTAAAGATATGGCTTAGAGGGGATGCTACTTCTTTAGTGTCGTTCGGTCGCTCGAATCAGCAGGATGCTACTTCTAGTGCCGCTAGTGGGCAACGTCCACACAGGCTTTATGCACTTCAGTCCAAAAAATATTAGAAAAGTTCTCCTAATATGGTTACTGGTACGTTACGGATCTTTTATTAACATATTTTGTATTATTAGATCCAGGAGCTTCTATGTCTTTTGTAATACCTTACATAGCAGTCGATTTCAAAGTCAGACCAGAAACCTTAACAGAATATTTCTCAGTCTCCACCCCAATGGGTCAGTCTATCATAGCCCGACAGGTATAAATAAACTGTCTGTTATGATTGTAGACACGTATTTTTGTTCCATCAAAAATACTTCTTACCCTCTATCATACTCTAACCCTATTCTATAATTTTCTAGCAAGAAAATCAAAATAACACCTCACCTCTCACCTAACAACCTACCTCACCCCATACCCCTATCTTCACCTACCCTACCCTCTATATGACCCCTATTTTTTCTTGGCCACAAAGGAAATATACATATACACACCCATCTGTACATATAAGAGACAAAAGGATAGAGAGAAAAAGAAGATTATCATCATCTTTAGAGAGATGCTATTTTGGCTTTTTTTTTCGCAACACACGCATAGATACCATCCATCACCAAAGAGAAATACATACTGCCATAACCATCGACGAATACCCAATTGAGAAACAGTGAAGAAAGAAAAAGAGAGAATCAATAAACAAAAAAATAAAGAGAGAGAGAGGAGATAGAGAGAGAACGGAGGGTTTAAGCTTTCTGGTGAACCCATCTCGGGAACTGGTCAGTCTGGTCAGATTTTTTAGGCGTTACAGGTTAAAACTATTACATCTTAGAAATCCTCAAAAGTTCTTTACTGTTTGTTAGTGTTTTTCGACTGAGTCACCGGAAAAAGGTCTAAATATCATAGATTAGCTAGAATCTGTTGTCATTATTTGAGTTTCTGTCGCTGATTGAACACATATTGATTGTTCATCCCTGTATTGATTTGACTCTGCGATAATCTTTGCATACGAGTTTGGTCTCTTCGGTGGCGATTTTGATTTTTTGGTCTCAGTTTGTTCATTGTGGTCTGTTTTGGGTTGCTTGTTTATCTATACTGAGTTGGATAGATTCGTTATTGAGGCTTAAGTCAGAGTTTTTGGAGGCAAGGTTTTCTTTATTTCATCGATTAATATTCATCAAAAGTGGTATTAAGGTCCATTTCTTTAATCCATTCTCTCTTCTTTATTTTAATTCATTGAAATGGCCATGAGTTGTGTGCTGGGTGATTATGATTGTTTGATGATGTTGATGTTATGTACATGATGCTTGGTGGCTTGACGATTAAATTTGATCAAGTTTTAATGGATTGATAAAAAGAAGTTGGGGGTGGATTGAAAATTGACGAAAAGGCTATATAGATCAATTTTGATTTATTATTGTTTTATTTAATTTGGAATAAGCATAAATGTTGTCGGGAAGTGATAGAATTATGACGCGTTAAAATGGATAGGCAAAAGTAGGCTCGAGTAGGCAAAAGTATATGAATAATTGTTTTCTTGTTGAGTGTTTGAATGTGAAAATTTGCATTGAATGGTTTGGTCTTAGTTCTTTCATTTGGAAATGTATTCATTTAATCAGGGAATTCCCCGCGATTATTTATATTTACTCACCAGAGAATGCCCCAAAGTATTTTATATTTGGAGGACATTCGTGATGAAGGTCTGAGGCTTCGGGTAGCATGGGAGCGTAGTTTAGGATTAGTTTAGAATAGAGTAGGTTACATTTTTTTATTTTTTGGGACTGTATAAGTGGACTAGACACTGAATTTTGGATTGTTTTGTGTTGTGTGCTTGATTGATTGTTGTATGTGCTTTGTGTGGTTTATGCACTTGTAGTATCAAATTAGCCGATACGCTCCACCAAGATACCGTGGTCAAACCATGGGTCCAAGGGGTGCCTAACACCTTCCCCTCAGTCAACAGAATTCCTTAGCCAAAATCTCGGTTCGCAAACTAGTTTAAAGAATCAAATTATTTAAAGAAGGATATTTTGAAGGTGACTTGGCACACTCGATTATGTCAAGTGGTGACTCTGAGTTTTGAATATAAATAATCCTTTTTTGAAACAAACTTTTCACCTTTTGTCACTTCAATAATAAAAATCCTTTCAAACTTAAAATTAATCTTTTTGGAGTTAAAAAGGGGTGTGACAGCTCTGGTGACTTTGCTGGGGATTTTTTCAAAATTCAACCTTATTTTTTGAGTTGTATCGACTTAGTTTGACATTATGGGTGTATAAACATGATTTTTTTTTATCATTTGTGTTTATTTTATTATTGTTGTGTGCCTATGTGCTACGTGTTTATAGTCTTTATTTATGAGTTACCGCTTTATTTCTAACATCATTTGTATAATCTGAGACAATTCTTTCTGCAACATGCCTCGGAGTGCACGTCGTGTACATGAACTTTAGTTGAGTCACCTTTATTTTAGGAGGAGGAGGAGTCGGACGTATGGAGTGGGTGGAACGCTATCGTAGTCACTATCGACCATACACTCCCCCAAATAGCCTAGTTAGTGAACCCCAACGTAGCTCAGCCTTTAGGTCATGCTTATGTGCATCATATTGAGACCTAGCGGGGCCCACTTGGTCCTTTGTAGAAGGCTCACCTTTAAAGCATTCCTATGTGCTAAATGTTGCATCTTTGAGGGTAACGTGGACATTTGACGGACTGATTCGGGAAAAACATGTGTTAGAAGTAAGGTGTGTTGAAAAAAAAGTGAGAAAAAAATAGAGTTTTGGAGTTTTTAGAGTTCTTTATGACTTTTATTTTCCACAATTCAAAAATTAAAAAGATTTTTTATTTTTTTGTATTCATTTGTCAAAAACAAAACATCAAAAAAATTTCCTTTGTTTCTTTTAGCAAGCATCCATAATTCAAGAATTTCAAAAAGATTTTTTTCAATAGGAACTTTTTATAAAAGAAAAATTCAAAAAAGATGGTAGAAGTTTTGTACGTTTCATATAGGAAAATACCAAAAGAAAAAAATATTTTTCTTTCATAGTTGTTGGTGTCATTTTTATGTGAAGTGTCAAACTGAAAACATAAAAATATTTTATTTACATTGTTCACCGTTTGTCTTTTGTCGTGTCTCTCAAGTCAGGGTTCAGTTCATTATTTAATCTTGAATTGTCCAAACTGGACGAACTACGCACCCTTGATTCT
>NW_025834886.1:0-1206 GCF_002878395.1 Capsicum annuum
AATCCACTTTAAAGTTCCAACACTTAACCAGTTTCAAATAACTAGTCACTAATAAAGCACATTCAAAACACAAAATCCCCTTTAACGTCCCTACACTTAACCATTTTCAAGTAATTAAGTCACCTGCCGAACGACATTCAAATCATATAATATCATTTAAAGTCCCTACGCTTAACCAGTTTCAAGTAATTAAGTTATCAACTAAACTGCATTTAAAACACATAATCCCCTATAAAATCCCTGCACTTTTCCTTTTCCAAGTGACTAAGTCACCAACCAAACTATTTAATGTCCCTAAACTTAACCATTTTCAAATGACTAAGTATTAAAACAAAACAACATTAAAAATAAAAAATCCCCTATAAAGTCCCTACACTTAACCATTTTCAAGTGATTAAGTATCAAAACAAAACCACATTCAAAACCCAAAATCCCCTTAAATGTTACTACACTTCTCAGTTTCAAGTAACTAAGTCACCAATAAAATCACATTGGAAACATGAAATCTCCTTTAAATTCCCTACACTTAACCATTTTCAAGTAACTAAGTCACAAACAAAACTACATTCAAAACAAAAAATCCTATTTAAACTCCCTACACTTAACCATTTTCAAGTAACTAAGTATCAAAATAAAACGACATTCAAAACAAAAAATTCCCTTCAAAATCCCTACACTTAACCTTTTTCAAGTGACTAAGTATCAAACAAATACAACATTCAAAACACAAAATCCCCTTTAATGTTACTACACTTATCAGTTTCAAGTATCTATGTCACCAACAAAATCACATTGAAAACACAAAATCCCCGTTAAAATCCCTAAACTTAACCATTTTCAAGTAACTAAGTCACTAACCAAACTATATTCAAAACAAAAAATCCTATTTAAACTCCCTATACTTAACCATTTTCAAGTAACTAAGTATCAAAATAAAATCATATTCAGAAAAAAAAATAACTTTTAAACTCTCTACAATTAACCATTCTCAAGTAACTAACACTAATCAAACCATATTCAAAACAAAAAACTTCTTTAAAGTTTCTACTCTTGACTATTTTCAAATGACTAAGTATCAAAACAAAAGAGCATTCAAAATAAAAAATCCCCTTTGAAGACCCTATACTTAACCATTTTCAGGTGACTAAGTATCAAAACAAAACCACATTCAAAACAAAGAATCCACTTTAAAGTTCCAACACTTAA
>NW_025834887.1:0-1475 GCF_002878395.1 Capsicum annuum
TTGTACTTAATACCAAGTTTGTGATGAACGCTGAACATAAAACTGGGTAAGCTTATTGTGAATAGTTAACTTGAGCTTGATCAGAGTTGACGAAGAAGAGGTGAGGATACTTGGTACACATGTCTGCTTCTTCTTCCAAAGTAGCTCCCTCGTCGTGCTGATGTGTCGCCAAAGAACTTTTACATGAGGGACTTGTTTGTTCCTCAGTCTACGATTCTGGTAGTCTAGGATTTCAATTGGAATCTCTTCTTAAGGGATGCTATTCTAAACATCGAAGACTGTATGAACTGAGGCTAGATCTGAAGACAATTCGAGCTCATAAGCTATCTTACCAATGTGATTGAGAATCTTGAAGGGACCGACATATCAGTGACTGAGCTTTTTGTTTTTGGCGAATCTCTTTACTCCCTACATTGGAGAGATCTTTAAATAGACAGAATCACCGATCTCAAACTCGATATCTTTTCTAAAAACTTTAACATAAGACTTCAATCATCTGTGAGTAGCCCAGAGTCTTTACCAGATCAATTGGACTTTCTCTAACGAGTCTATGAATGAACACTTTGCATACCTGGGTTTAGGCTCTTGGTATTCTTGAACTTGAAGAATTGGAAATGCCTTAGTTCTTGAAGGCTATTGGATTTTGTTCTTAGAGGTAAATACCATAGAGAAACCCTAATATTGTTGTGAAGTAATAATAAACGAAATTGATGAAATCGAATATAATTGGGTATATATATAGGTGGGTGGAAAATGACCGAAATACCACTATTAAAATGACTTCAAAAAAATTAAATAGGACCTGCGACGGTCCGTCGCTAAGTTGACGGTCCGTCAGACCTGACCGTTGCTTCTTGGCTGAATGAGGGTCTCAGTGTTTTGGATGCGATAGCTTGGGCGATGGTCCATCAACCTGACCGTCACACCTTATCCAGATGGTGGCCTCATTATTTCCTTTGAGATGACTTAAGCGATGGACCATTGATAGTCCGATGGTCCATCGGCCTGGGCCATCACTCTTAGGCAGAAAGTAGTTCTCACTGCCTTATTGCGACGGTCATGGGTGGCGGTCCGTCACTAGGTCAACGATCCGTCGGCCTCACCGTTGCATCTGGGCGGTTTTACTGCCTTCTGTATTTTGGCCATACCATTCTCCTCTAATGTCGGATTTTGACCAAATCGGTATCGTTGGAAAGATAGTTCAATTTCCCACGTGCAAAAAGTGAAAATCTTAAAAAAACTGCGTCTACCAAAGTGGATTAATCTTTCAAATTAAGTTTCTAACATTCTTGAGGTGATTTCAAGCTAGTAAAATGTATGGGGTATTACAATATCTCCCCTTTAAGAATACTACTCCTCAAATGAGAATATAAGTGAGGGGAAATAATAACCAAGGTACACGCTGAACATCAATAACTAGAAAATGATCTCATGACTAACATGACTATCAAACAGAACATTCATATATGATGCAT
>NW_025834888.1:0-1025 GCF_002878395.1 Capsicum annuum
GGATGGTTTGATTTATCGAGAAAAGTTTGTGGGTGTAAACGATTTTAACCCATTCTTGTAGCAGGAAATTACATGTCATAGACCCAAATGTGGGTGACTTTAGATTTTTTATCTCAATAAGAAAAGTCTTTGAAAATTATCCTTCCTTCCCTTTTAAGTATTGTACAAGAACAATTTTACCCCTCTACACCTCAAATATATTTTAAAACTTTTCATACTCATTTGTCTCTTAAATTCTATTTTTTTTATTTTCTCTTTTTTAACTTTTTTCTTTAATTTTATTTTCATGTTTTAATTTATTTGTGTCAACCTTTATTTTTTCTCTCTTTTTTTTTCCTCAAGCATTATCTATTTCTTCATTTTTTTATCCATTCCTTTATTTATTTTTTGGTTAATTCATTTGTCTTTAATCTTTATTTTTGGTTTTTATTTTTTTTTTTCAATTTTTCTCAAATATTTTTACACTTTCCATACTCATTTGTCTCTCATGTTCTATTTTTTATTTTTTTTATTTTTTTATTTTTTTCTTTGATTTTATTTTCATGTTTTAATTTATTTGTCTCAGCCTTTATTTTTTCCTCTTTTTTTTATTTCTTCTCAAACATTATCTATTTCTTCCTTTTTAGTATAGTACAAGTACAATTATATTCCTACACCACAAATATTTTTTAACTTTTCATACTCATTTGTCTCTCAAATTCTATTTTAATTTTTAGTATTTTTAGTATTTTTATGTTTTTCTTTAATTTTATATTCATGTTTTAATTCATTTGTCTCAACCTTTATTTTTTTTCTCTTTTTTCTTTTTTCTCAAACGTTATTTATTTCTTCATTTTATTACTCTCTTAATTCATTTGACTTAACCTTTATTTTTCTTTTATTTTTGATTTTTTTATTATTTCTCTTTTTTTCCCCTTATTTTTCTTAAACTTTATGTTTATTTTTTCCTCTCATTTTTATTTTTCTCAATATTTTTAATTCTTCGCTTTTTTCTTAATCTTTAGTTTTTTCTTACCTTTTTTTCT
>NW_025834889.1:0-3531 GCF_002878395.1 Capsicum annuum
TTTTTTTTTTTTTTTTTTTTTTGGAGCAACTGAAGCTTCAATCTAGTGATGACAGAAGGTTTAGTGTTAGCTATGAATCTCAAGCTCGGAAGATAATAATTAAATGCTTGATGAAATAGTCCAAGTGCATACAAGTCAGCTCGAACATCACCTGATACCTATGCTCGTGATGGAGGTAACAAGCAGAGACGGGTCCACAATATAATAATAACGTATAACCCGACAGCTTACTATTATTATTAATATATATAAACTTGCAGTCACTGTGGTATTCTATAAATTTTAAATTTTGAATCCAGTCTGTGGTACTGAATTCTTCTTTTATTCTATTTAGCATCTAATATATATATAGCTATCTTACTGCTTGTGATGGGATGTTATGTATAAACAGAAGTGCAAGGAAGCCAGCAACAAGGCTAACAGCAGAAACTAAACCACGACATCGCAACATTTTTGTTGATCAAAACAAGGACATATAAGAAACTCTGATGGCGGAGGAGAAAGGTAACAGAAGGCTGTAACACTATAATTTCATGGTCAAAACAAACAAGGAACCTTACAACAACATGCCCGTCTGGAACGGTAGAGTGCACACAGACCATACCCCTACGTTAAAGGTAGAGAGACTGTTTCAGTTAGTGTTGGGTACTATGTAGTTTTGATGATCAACAAACTGACACATGAATGAAACATGTTACTTGAGCTAGTCCACGCATAGGAAGCAGATTTCCACTTTCACCGATAGATGCAGACGATATTGCTTAAAGACAGGAACGAATAAGCAAGCCTAATTCTGATATACTCAAGTTACTGATCATGTGGGGAATATGACAAGTTGAATTTGATTCAAACACTTAATGATAAGGAAAAGAAAGTTGAGTTGAAAAAGGAGTCCTACGTGAAGAAAGAGTTTCACTTCTGAGTATATCTTGAACAGTCCTATGTGTGGGAGGAGAAAGATTCTGATAAATTAACATGTGCTGATTTAAAGAGTTGGAGTTTTACTAAAATACTAAAGAGACAAGAGTTGGAATTGAAGATGCAATGAGAGTTTTGATTAAAGGAGAGTTTGAAATAAAGAATGACTCTTTGAAGAGTTGTGCTTAAATAGAAGATGCATCAGTCAGAATATTTCACGCACTTACAAAGCCACTTCACGAAGTGCTACTCAATCACTGAAGAAACACATTGAAGAACCTGGTCTAAGTATAGAATCCAGCTAAGAGTTTTAGCGTTGATTTTTAGAGTTGTTCATTGTATTTGAACTATTGATGTAATATTAGTTTCAGTGTGTTATAAACTGAATTAGGAGCTAGTCTTCGAGTTGGAGAAAACTCAGAGACTTTGGGAAAGTATACCTTGGGAGGTGTGTGTATAGTTAGGAATTAGAGTTTATAATTCCTAGTTATTAAGTCAAAGGAAATAGAGTTTATAATTCCTATTTGTTGGTTACAAGAGTTTTGTAATTAGTCGTTGTTGAGGCTCAGAGTTATTTAGTGAAGTTGGGGTTAGTGGTTTTTTTACACCTTTTTGAGCCGGGTGTTTTCCATGTAAAAATCATTGTGTTCTTTACTTTCTGTTTTACTGCTTCCTTGAAACACGTTAGTGGAACACGTCAGGCAACCCGTTCCATCGATAAGCAACAGTGGAACATGTCAGGCAACCCGTTCCATCTATAAGCAACAGTTAGGCGAAAATAAGATAATCAATAGGGCACGAATTTTTAACAGTTAGACCCTAGGCAAGAAAAATCCAAACTAGGAACCTTGTGAAAGACATATTTGTCAAGAAATGAACTTTGGGCCAAACTCAACCCCAAAAGCTAGCTCAAGAGGTGAAGATTACCCAAGTCCATATAAGCAAATCACTAGTCCATTCCCCACACCCACTCTAACACCCCCCTCACGCCCAGGCCCAACTAGCATTGGCGCGTGGACCGGGAGCCCAAAATGGGGATGGACCTGACTCTGATACTATGTCAAGAATGGACCTTGGGCCTAACTCAACCCCAAAAGCTAGCTGAAAAGGTGAGGATTACCCAAGTCCATATAAGCAAATCACTAGTACATTCCCCAACCAATGTGAGACTTTTACCCACTCTAACAATATTATCTTGCTCTACTTACTCATCAAAATCCTCATATTGGAAGTTCAAAATTTCTAATTTTTGATCAATATAGTAAGAGTATTTCAATACTCACGAGACTGAGTTGCCAAACCATACAAATTCAGGAAGTTGGGGAAAGCAAAACATTACACATTCCGTAAATATAAGCATGAAATGATTTGTGTTTTAGGTTGATAATATAGAGTATAGGAAGCAAAATAATCATTCCTCCATGCGATTTTCCTCCGGCTGCTTTTGTGGAACCGGGGACCTTGGTGTAAGTGATGGCCCTTTTATTGAGTGCAGCAGGAGCTTCGACTAAGTGAATGTTCTGCTCGAGCCCCTTCATTGCTTCTCTCTGCTCCTTGGCTTTCTTTCCTTTCATCCTATATGGTTTGTCAAGTAACGTTAATAGCAAGAAAAGCCACATGATAAATAAAAAGTAATGGAAATTAGTGAAGCACAGTCTAAGGAACCTCTTAGCAATATGTCTCTCCTCCCTATCGACTCTGATTTTATCAATTTTCTTGATGGCCTTCAAAGTGTTCTCAGTTACGTTCCTGTCATGTCTCAGTTACGTTCAAAGCTTTTAAATGGCTATAAAATTATGTTTTTGGAAGAAAACGAGTGAGACAGTTTTCCAAAATCCTAATTTGGAGCCATATCTAATGCAAATAACAAATAACAGACTCAATGTTAACCAGTCATGTTAAAGAATAAAGGCATGTAGGATCATCTAATGCAATTCTAAAACACATACCAGTACACTTTTTAACTTTGAAGAAATTAAGCCAAGAATGAACAAACTAAAACACATACATCATAAGAAATCTAGAATAGTTTTTAGGCAAAACTTCTCGGATGGTCCCTCAATAGCCTATTAAATCGATCAAGCTGCTTTGGCGGGGCAGGAGAAGTCATTTTCCAAGTCAAACGGGAGACATGCATTGAGTCACAAAATTGGTGTGGCCTATTATAGAAGGGCAGGACAGTCCTGTACACTAAAGCTCCCGCTATATGCGGGGTTGAGGAAGGGCTCCACCACAAGGGTGTATTGTACGCAGTCTTACCTTGCATTTCTGCCAGAGGCTGTTTCCAAGACTTGAACCCGTGATCTCCTGGTCACATGACAACAACTTTACCCTAGTGGGGCCGATTATAACTGATTTTAATTTCTTTACAAAATACTAAATCAAAAATTTACAAGACATGAATTAGACATGTTTATTCCTCAAAACAAAATTTTACTAGTTTTGTAGAAGTCGTCATCTTAATTTAAGGACGTAAAATGTTGCAAAGACGGAGTAATTTATTTATTTTTTGGGTACATAAGTATTTTATTATACCAAAATGAGAATTACAAACCAAGCAATCGGCAGAAAACTGCACAAAGAAATTACTCCTGGACATACATCCCAGGATAA
>NW_025834890.1:0-2624 GCF_002878395.1 Capsicum annuum
GCTAGTTTCATTAAATCCGTATTCCGTACTAAGCTCGGATCCAAACAACTCTACATATAAATAATAATAACTAATTTTAAAATATAATTTATATTATATTTTTTATTTTATAATTAATATAATTTAATGACCGATATACTAAATATATTTTATTAAAAAAAATTATAATTATTAAAGTTCTTAATCATATAATTGGATAATTTTTTAAAAAAATTATTTGTATGGAAGAAAATATTACAAGAGAATTAGAATATAACAAGAGACCACAAGTAATTTAATATATACAACAACAACAATAACAACATACCCAGTGGATTCCCACATAGAGGGGTCTGGGGAAGGGTAGAGTATACGCAAATCATACCACTACCAAAGATGAAGTAGAGAGTCTGTTTTCGACAGACTCCCAGCTTAGGACCGATAGCAGTATAACAAACATAAAACATAAATGCATAAAAACTAGTGCAGTCTGCAAAATAAACTAACGTCACTGGCCATAAGATAATACTACAGTCACAAAATAATACTAAAAATATCTATCCGAAATCATAGACATCACTCAGCCGTTATTGATCCAACAACCTATGTTTAGTCAAAAGATTATCTCTAGGTATGACTTTACAATCTTTACATAGTGTTCTATCACTCTTCTTAAGGAGCTAAAAGTCTATCTGAGTCTTGGCCACTGAACTACGAAACATTTCGAAAATCACAAATTCATTATCCACAACCCAAAAGCCCTAGAAAAATTCAAAAGAGAAGATCTTTCTTTATTCCTCTACCCAAAATCGAAATCTCCATGCACATCATCATAACCTCTCAACAAAGACCCAATATGCCCATTGAAGTCTCCTCTCACGAAAAGTTTCTCAGTGCTCGGGATGCCCCTCACCATCTTATTCAAAACCTCCAAAAGCCCTTCTTCTCTTCCTCGTCCAAACCTAATTGCGGAGCATAAACAGTAATAACGTTCACCGTAGTTCCTCCCATAACAAACTTAATAGACATCAACCTATCACTGAATCTTTTAACCTCTATCATCTGCTCCCTAAATTCTTCATCTACTAAGATACCTACCCCATTTCTATGTCTCATGCTACTCGAGTACCATAAATTATATCCATCCACATCTCTCACCTTAGTGCCTACAATTTATTTTCCTAGATACACGCTATACTAACCCTCCGTTTTCCAAGAATCTTCACTAGCTCTATAGACTTACCTTGAAGCGTCTCTATGTTCCAGGACCCAACTTTCAACCTATAAGCACCCTTATCCAACTTAGCCCTACTATCCCTCGCCCTCAACCCAAGACTAGAACCTAGACTCGACCCCAACCCCAACCTCGACCTATGAAATGACCCTAGTCCATCATCTATCACCCCAACCACCACTCAAAAGGATACGATAGAAGAAAATCAAGAAAAAAAGACCAAAAAACACGATGAGCAAAAGAGTATGACTAAAAAAAGCTAAATCAGCAAACAAAAACCAGTAAGCAGGATTGATACTCACAAGCAACAACAAGTACTATACTACTCACAAGCAACAAACACCTACTAAGTTATAGAGAAACCGTAACCAATAATCCCACATGAATAATTAAAAATATTAGACAAGAAATCAGGATAGAAAAAGATACAAGAAGCATATACCAAATAAACTAGAGAAGACTGAAATGAGTTCACCTGATACTGGGAGAAGACACAGTGAAAGACGTTTTCCTGATCGTTTTGTCTAATTCCGACAAATTGGTGCAGAAATTAGTCGTCAGAATTTGTTGCCACCACCTTTACCCTACTGCTAGTACTGCATCTCTGTACTTGGTCGCCGGAGAATGTGTTGGTCACCGAAAAAACGAGCAAGACACCGGAATCTTGATGTCGCCGACTGAAGTGCAGATATGAACTTGAAGTACCTGAAAAGGGTTATAAAGAAACTAAAAAAGAAGAAAAGAAAAGAGACGATCAAATTTCCAAAAATTGACGTCACTCACTAAAAACTGATGTGGTTGTGTTGGGCCACAGAGATAGGCCACCGAAAAAGCCGATATCGTTTTAGTGGTCGGCGCAAGAAGTGAGAGAGAAAAAGACGACGATTGCGCAAAAATCTGATGGGGTCGCCGAAACTGATAGGGTCGACAGGATGTGTTTATGGTGGCCGACACAAGTAATTTACCAGCGGCGGATTGGTAGTTCTCTGCTATCGCCAGAATCTTCAAGACACGAAGAGATAGGTTAATTTCGTCAGCGCCGTCGATTGAAAAATTGCAGGATGCTAAACCCTCGGCATATATCACAACTATTAATGTCATCAATATAACTTGAGACGCCCGTTCAATAAAATAACATGACAATATTTTAATAATTACAATTCAATGTTGATTAAATATAGAAAAATATTGATTTTAATGAATTTATGGGTACAAAATTTCTCAGTTATAAATAGAAATAAATTTATTTTAATAGTTATTATTTTATTTTCACCTATAATTTCATGTGACAAGAGTTGCAAAATTCATTATTTTCATCTAATACAACAAAGTATTTCAATCACTTCAAGTATATATAAAAATAGTTACAACATTAATTTAGAACCTTTACACAAACTAATTTAATCGTGAT
>NW_025834891.1:0-1057 GCF_002878395.1 Capsicum annuum
TAAAGTAACACAAGATAGATAAATCATACACAATATGCCCATAGGCCATCATACGCAACACATAATTGAGGACTTCACACTTAGCAAATCAAATGGCCTCATTTCTTCATATAAGCATCCAATCGAACACGTGGATAGCATGCTTTGGATCCACAGCAAATACTACGCACAAACATCATAGTTACCTCAACAATTCATCATGGAATTCCATCATACACCCACAACGCACCACAAATTCAAGAAAATCAACTATCCATAGGAACAAAGCATTAATTTATCTTTTAAGTCCTAATGAACCACAATGCATAATTTCCTATTCTCTTAAATATTTTGTCAAACATATGGTAGACATAAGTTAAGCGTATGGATATGGCATGAAATCATAATTTGGATAACAAACATGTCAAATACTTAATTTTAATTCTTCTTCACATAAGCATTTTAGCAATCACCTTACATGCACCATTTAGGGCATAGGTTTAATGCTCAATTTCATGCACCACAACACCATCATCCTTCATCTTCAACATCCACATTTCTCAATTCATAATCCAACTCACATTTAGAAAATATTTTACATATCAATCATTGGTAGGGATATATAATTCCCAATAACAATTATCAAGTCATAACAAGGAAATAATGAAATAATAGTATAAATCAAGGCTTAACAATTTAAATCATCATATATTCATAATCAATTAATTTTGGACCTATTATGTTAGAAAAATAAAATCTCTAGTCTCTTAGGTATTTTCACAAATACCTTACATGCACTTCTTAGGCATAGGTGGATTCATTAAGATTACAAGTATTCAATCACCCATTTCATATATTTATACATCACACACCACCATAGTTTCCTCAAACATACAAAGATCCCTTCTTGGATATCATCAACTTCAACAACATAATCACCAACCATCACACAATTACTACACACATATACTTCAACCAACACACATAATCATCCCACACATATATCTCAACCATCATGTGAATACTACACACATACACAATAAAAATTTAGAAAGTATAATCATATATATATATATAT
>NW_025834892.1:0-2888 GCF_002878395.1 Capsicum annuum
TCGACTTATTTCTTACCTAAGGGCAAAAAAAAATAATATCTAAGGGATATGTCTATTATCTTATTCAAGTTAAGGATTCTAGTTTTGATACTCTCAATCTAAAGTCAGGTCCAGTAGTATGTGAATTCCTAGATGTGTTTCTCAAAGATCTTCTTGGATTTCCTCCCATGAGAGAAATTGACTTTGGAATACACCTTTTTCTAGATACTCAGCCAATTCCTATTCCACCATACAGAATTGATCCAGCAGAACTCAAAGAATTAAAATAATAGTTGAAGGATTTCCTAGATAAGGGATTCATCAGACCCAGCATATCCCCTTAGGGTGCACCAGTTCTATTCGTGTGTAAGAAAGATAGTTCTCTTAGAATGTGTGTAGACTACTATCAGTTGAATAAAGACACGATCAAGAACAAGTATCCATTTCCCAGAATCGATGACTTGTTTGACCAAATTTAGGGTGCCAGCTAATTTTCTAAGATAGACCTAAGATCAGGCTAACATCAGCTCAGAGTCAGAGAAAGTGACATTCCAAAAACAGCTTTCAGAACTCAGTATGGTCACTTCAAATTCCAAGTCATGTCATTTGGTCTCACTGATACCCCAACAGCATTCATAGACTTGATGAACAGTGTGTTCAAGCATTACTTAGACATGTTCTTTATAGTTTTTATTGATGACATTCTTGTCTACTCTTGCAGTGAACATAATCATGCAGACTATCTCAGAATAGTATTACAAACTCTCAGAAACCATAAGCTATTTAAAGTTCAATAATTGTAAATTTTTGCTAAGGTCAGTAACTCTCCTTGGCTATATAGTTTCCAGTGATGGCATTAGAGTGGATTCTCTAAAGACCGAAGCAGTAAGAATCTGGCCCAAGCCTATCTCTCCATCAGATATCTAGAGTTTCTTGGGCTTGGCCAGCTATTACCGATAGTTTTTTGAAGGATTTTCATCTATTTCATCCCCTATGTCCATATTGACTCATAAGAAAGTCAAATTCTAGTGGTCATATTCTTGTGAGAAGAGTTTTTTAGAGTTAAAGAGTCGACTCACTACAACTCCAATTTTGGCTCTAACAGATGGTTCAAATGGGTTTTTGGTATATTATGATGTCTCTAGAGTTGGTTTGGGGTGTATTTTGATACAGAGAGGTAAGTTCATAGCCTATGCCTCTAGAAAGCTTAAGCCTAATAAAAAGAACTATCCTACTCATAATCTTGAGTTAGCAGTGATAGTATTTGCCTTAAGATTTGGAGGCATTATTTGTATGGGGTACATGTTGATGTGTTCACAGACCATAAGAGCCTCTAGTATGTGTTCTCTCATAAACACCTAAACCTCCATCAGAGAGGGTGGTTGGAGTTGTTGAAAGACTACAAAATGAGTGTCATGTATTATCAAGGAAAGGCCAAAGTAGTGGCTGATGCTCTCAGTAGGATGTCTATGGGTAGTATTGCTTATGTAGAAGATAATAATAAGAAGTTAGTTCAGGAAGTTCATCAGCTTGCCTAACTAGGTATCCACTTAGTCGATTCAGCAGAAGGTAGTGTATAGGTGCAGAGTAGTTCAGAATCATCTTTGGTTTTTGAGGTAAAGGAAAAGTAGGACAGATATCTTATTCTAATTAAGTTGAAAGATTCAGACAGAGATTAGAAAATAAAGGTTTTCTCCCAAGGAAAGATAGTGTATTGCATTGCCGGGGTCGACTATGTGTGCCAGGTGTAGATGACTTGAGGCAGCGGATTCTTGCAAAAGCTCATAGTATGCACTACTCTATTCATCTAGAGGCCACTAAGATGTACCATAACTTACAGGAAGTTTATTAGTGGAGTGGGATGAAGAGAGATATTGCAGATTTTGTAGCGAAATGCTCAACATATTAGTAGGTTAAGATTTAATATTAGAAGCCTAGTGGGTCTATGCAGGAGTTCAGTTTTCCCACATGGAAATAGAAAGAAGTGAAGATAGACTTTGGGATGGGTTTGCCCCCTACTCATTATTAGCATGATTCAGTTTGGATTATCGTAGACAAGATGACCTAGTTAGCTTATTTCTTACCAGTACATACCTCTTATTTATCCAAGGATTATGCCATGCTCTATGTCATAGTGTTGGTGAGATTGCATAGAGTTCTATTATCCATCATCTCAGATAGAGGTACCTATTTTACCTCTCATTTCTAGAAATTCTTCCAAAAGGGTCTTGGTACCTAAGTTCACCTCAGTACAACCTTCTACCCTCAGATAGATGGTCAAGCAAAAAGGACCATCCAGACTCTATAAGATATGCTAAGAGAATGTACCATTGACTTTAAAGGCAGTTAGGGTGACTATTTTTCATTGATTGAGTTTGTGTATAATAACAGTTACCATTCCAGTATTTGGATGGCTCCATGTGAGGCGCTCTATGGGAGGAGATGTAGATCCCCCATTGGATGGGTTGAAGTGGGTGAGGCTGTAGTGGTAGGGCCTGACATATATTTGATACTTTAGAAAAAGTTTGGTTGATTAGGAAAAGTCTTAAGATAGCTCAGATCCAAAAGACATCGTACGTTGATATGTGCAGAAAGGATCTTGAGTTTGAGATTGGTGAGGAGTAAAAAGGTTTGGCAAGAAGGGGAAGCTCAATCCTCAATATGTCGGTCCTTACCAAATTCTTAGCTGTGAAAAGATAGCTCATGAGCTTGAATTGCCTTCAGACTTAGCTTCAGTGCACCCAACGTTTTATGTCTCCTTGCAAAAGAAATGCATGGGTCCCAGCAGTTGTAGTCTCTATAGAGGGTGTAGATGTTTAGAATAGCCTTTCTTATGAGGAGATTCCAGTCAAAATCCTTGATCTTTAGATTCATAGACTGAGGAACAAAGAATTCCCTCTAGTCAAAGT
>NW_025834893.1:0-1361 GCF_002878395.1 Capsicum annuum
TATATAGTGTGTGTATATATTGTAGTATATTTTATTTAAAGTAGTACATATATATTGAATGGTACGTATATATGTGTGTATATTTTCTAAAGTAGTATATATTTAACGTATACATGTATATATGTTTTAGAAATTAGTATATAACTATATATTTAGTGTGAGTGTATATTGTAGTATATATATTACAGTATATGTTTTATTTAAAGTAGTACATATATTGAATGGTACGCATATATGTGTATATATCTTCTATAGACATATATATTTAACGTATACATGTGTATATGTTTTATAAATTAGTATATAACTATATATATAGTGTGTGTATATATTGTACTACATATATTGTAATATATTTTATTTAAAGTAGTACGTATATATTGAATGGTACGTATATATGTGTGTATATTTTTCAAAGTAGTATATATTTAACGTATACATGTGTATATGTTTTAGAAATTAGTATATAACTATATATTTAGTGTGAGTATATATTGTAGTATATATATATTGCAGTATATGTTTTATTTAAATTAGTACATATATTGAATGGTACGTATATATGTATATATATCTTCTATAGACGTATATATTTAACGTATACATGTGTATATGTTT
Source organism: Capsicum annuum (assembly GCF_002878395.1). Lineage (NCBI taxonomy): Eukaryota > Viridiplantae > Streptophyta > Magnoliopsida > Solanales > Solanaceae > Capsicum > Capsicum annuum. The sequence continues at coordinate 619 of NW_025834893.1, forward strand.
TATAAATTAGTATATAACTATATATATGGTGTGTGTATATATTGTAGTATATATATTGTAGTATATTTTATTTAAAGTAGTACGTATATATTGAATGGTATGTATATATGTGTGTATATTTTCTAAAGCAGAATATATTTAATGTATACATGTGTATATGTTTTAGAAATTAGTATATAACTATATATTTAGTGTGTGTGTATATTGTAGTATATATATATTGCAATATATGTTTTATTTAAAGTAGTACATATATTTAATGGTACGTATATATGTGTATATATCTTCTATAAACGTATATATTTAACGTATACATGTGCATATGTTTTATAAATTAGTATATAACTACATATAGTGTGTGTACATATTGTAGTATATTTTATTTAAAGTAGTACGTATATATTGAATGGTACATATATATGTGTGTATATTTTCTAAAGTAATATATATTTAACGTATACATGTGTATACGTTTTAGAAATTAGTATATAACTATATATTTTGTATATGTTTTATATAAAGTAGTACATATATTGAATGGTACGTATATATAAGTGTATATATATTCTATAGACGTATATATTTAAAGTATACATGTGTATATGTTTTATTAACTATATATTCAGTGTGTGTATATATTGTACTATTATAGTATATGTTTTATTTAAAGTAGTACATATATTGAATGGTACGTACATATGTGTATATATCTTCTATAGACGTATATATTTAACGTATACATG
>NW_025834894.1:0-3937 GCF_002878395.1 Capsicum annuum
CATGCATTATAGCTAAATTGTGACTAAGTGAAGGATTCATGATAGGCCTCTATGATTCAATGTCATCCATGTTGATAATGTGTCTTGTGAACTCTGTTGGATTACTCATGAACTTGCCTTATGGAATTATGCTATGTTTAATTGCAAAACCCACTCATGTACAAGATGTAGAATACCAATGTACTTTATGAAATTCCCCAAGTTATGATATTATGGATTGTGGTTGTAATATGTAATGAGCATGATATTGAAAGTTATGCAAGTATATACATGTTGTATGAAATTCCCTTCCATGAAATAGATTGTTGAGAACTATGCTTAGTATGAAATCCTTTATTTATGATATTGTGAATTATAGACTCTACTTTTATGATCAAGTCAGTGATGTGTGTCAGTTTCCTTCCATTGAGTCTTGGGGATACTTTTACCCAAAAAAATATAGCTATGTGCCTAGAGCCATGTCATGTTATCACGATACTCTCAATTAAGCCATGATCTATAGAATTCAGTCTGTCATGTGACTCAGGGAAACTTAAAAATCTCAGTAATCTCAGCAATTAAGTAATCTCAGTGATCTCAGTATTCAGTCTGTAACTTCAGTATTCACTATTAATCTTAGTAACTTCATTACTCTCAATTAGTCCTCAAAACTCAGTACATTTTGTTAGTCATCGAAATTCAGTAAAATTAGTTTATCTCAACTAAACAATACCACTTGTATCAGTTCAGTTAATCACTATCATTTTAACAAATTAGTTTAGTTAAGTTATTTAGTTCAGCCAAGTTATGTAGTGTAGTGTCTTTTAAATGGGAGTAGGATTTAGCACCGAGCGAACCTAGGGATGGGGGATTACCCACTAGAGTAGGACTTATATCCATGGAAGCAATCCCTATATTCCAAGACTACATTGCCAGTGTAGGTACGAGATGTCACCTATTACATAGGACTGACATACTCAGGGGTCACCTGTTAGTATATTTATATGTATAGGACTGATCCCAGTAGTGACCCGCTAGATTAGGACTAACTCCACCGCAGATGTCTTTACTGGTGGTATAGTACTAACACCCTTCCAATCAGGGCAGAGATTAAATACCAGTCAGCTTAGCTTAGGGCATGTCGGTTAGATGAATACATCCCACAGTTTCAGTTATAGAATCAGGGCTTTCAGACACAGTCAACTCAGCTTAGTAGTACAAATTTATTACTGTTAGATACAGTCAATTATCATCATTTTAAATAGACTTCAAGATTACCCATTAGCTAGGACTGATCTTAACTATGACTAATCAGTATCAGAATTATTATATTTAAAGATCACCTGCAAGATTGGATTGATCTTAGATTAAGTCGAATCATCCTTATTATCAGTATACATATGATCACTCGCTAGATAGGATTGATCTCAGATTTAGTTACTCCAAGTAGAACGGTACTCAGATAGCTCCATCAGAACTTAGACTGTCAGATATAGTCTCTTAGTATCGGTTATATAGATTAGTTCGATCATTTCAATTATATCATCTATATTAGTTGTCATAGTTCACATTACTAGTATTCAATTTTGGGACTGTTGACACAGTCATTCAAAATAGTTCTTCATAATTTGAACAATCACAAATAGTCAATAATCTATTCAGTAACTCAGTAAAAGTAAATTCATATCATCAACATTCAGACTCAGTAGTTAGCATCATCATGATTTCAATTATAGTTGTTTATGCATGTTTGTAATCTCACATTTATATTAGTTAGCATTGTTCTTGCATAAACCCTTAGCATTTAGCTTACCTCATTCGTATACTCATTACTTTCAGACGTGCTGACACAGTTAGACCATGGTGCGTTCTCTTATGTTACACCATAGGTTTGGAGGCACGATCTCTAGATCAGCAGTAACATTCCAGTGTTCAGAGTTTGTAGTGAGTCCTTCTTATTCGAGGATGTTATTATTATTGCAATATTTACTATTCAGCTACTAGATAGAGTTAGTTGGAGACATGTTCCTTCAACTCCTTATGCATTTCAGTTAGAGGCTTTTAGACTAGATTTCAGAGTAGATATTCATATCTTATTATTTTCAGTATTTGCAACTTATTTTACTATTGTTATACCTTTTTCAGACATTTTGTTATCAGACATTTATTCAGTTTGAACTTTATGTCCTTTCATGTTCATGTTTCTATATTTTATGTATATTATGCAGTATACAGGTAAAGATATCAGTCATGGGTAAGCTTGTGGTCCTTCGGAGTCATGAGCACCGTGTAGCATTCTGGTTCAGAAAATTTAGGTTTTACAGTCATGGTTTGATTGTAGAGTAAAAATGTCTAGGTAATAATTATGTTGTGAAGTATTTTGTTTTATGTTGTGTTTTGTATTGTTTAATTAAGAGAAAATAAGTACCTAAGGAAGTTGATTCATTTTGATTTTGATTAATGGTATTAGAAAAATTATACCCATCAAAAAAAATTATTTTAAACTATGTCATGTGCATACATATATGACCATAGTGAATCTCATTAAGGAATTAGGTTTCGGAACATAATAATCATAGTTAACATTTGCATAAACCGAATAGGTAGTAGCTTGTGATGCAACCCTATTCAATGCCTGTGTGAGATACTACTTGATTCCCTTTGTGTGTTAAATTCAAAACATGTCCAGTTAGTCTTACCTAGATTGTAGTATATTTGGTTAGGAAAGGATTACAGGCTATCCTTTAAATTAGTCTATTTATAGCCTAAAATGACCTTTCAATTGTGAATAAAGTATCCATTATCCCGATTTTGAGCCTATTAGACTATTTTTCTTGTTTTCACCTTTCATATTCCTATGTGTATTATAAAATACTATTTTTGTCCTAGTCCTCTTTGGACATCGTGTGCCTCAATTCAAGTTAATTTCTTATGTTAAGGATGGCTATCATAGGGTTGCGTAATTTGATGTGGGTATAAAGAAGGGCATAAAATAACAGAAAAGAAAGTACGGTTGTGTATTATAGAAAAAAGAAAAAAAAGGAATAAGAAAACAAAAAAAGAAGAGAAAAAAGAAAGAATAAAGAAAACCACAACCAACCCAAATAAAATGTAAAAGAATAAAAAGGGATAAATAAGGGAGGTGTAAAAGAAAAAGTGGTTGATAAATGGACCCTAAAATGTAATTGTATTTTAACTAAATTAAAAAATGTACAATACCATCCCCCAAGCCCATGTTATAAGTTGAGTAAAGTCCTATAGTGATCCTAACCGACGGTCTAGCTTAGAAATAGAAAATAAGGACAGGCATATGGTATTTTTTTTACATCTTTCGAATATCTTCGCGAGAATGAATGTCTCATGAACATCCCTACATTTTCAAGAATTATCTATCTAAGTGAGTGGGACTTGTTTGTTTTGAGGGTACATGGGGTGTGCGACTTGATGCTTATTTATTTGGGTATTGTAATTTATGCATAGGAATAATCATCTATTGCTAATATAATACCATAACCTGTCTTTTTTGGGTTATATTGTTGTACTACATTGATACACACAGTGGTTTTTAAAAGGTTTAAATAGTAGGGGGTGATGTTTTGGAGTTTTAATATGAATTAACTTCCATTGAGAGGTATTGTGGTTTTATGGCACATTCAATGCTTAAACGACAAAATTATGGATCTACATAGGTTGGTTTGCCCGATATTATGTGTGTTTTTTTATGTTAAAGGAAAATTAGGTTGGAAGTTGTGCTTGACTACAAAGATGATGAAAAAGATCTGAATAATGGAAGTACCAGTCAGACTATGAGTCATGTAGTCATCTTATGACTCGTAACCAAAACAGTAGTGCTAATAGTATAATTATCTAAGATAAAGATATTAAGTATAAATATATCATGACTCTTAAGGAGTGACTACGAATTGTGGTGTGCAATATTAATGTGAATAGAGGCCAA
>NW_025834895.1:0-5395 GCF_002878395.1 Capsicum annuum
AAACTGCAGGCTATAGCACACTGATTTGACCCAAAAATGCCCATTCACATCGTTTCATTCTTTTCTCCACCTAAATGACCACAAAAATTTAAATGGACCACACTGGGATGATCCCCAACCTCCCTGACATGCCCTTTTTGATTTTCGGCCCATAGCACATCGGACCCCAAATCCACCCCCAAAACCTTAGCTCGAAAACCCCCCAATCGCACCGTTTTGCCCATTTGTCCACCCAAGTGGCCATGAAAATTTAAATGAATAACACTGGGATGATCCCCAACCTCCCTAGCATGCCTTATTCAATTTTTTGGCCCACAACACGCCCAGACCCCGGGTCCACCCCCTAAACTGTGGGCTATAGCACACCGATTTGGCATAATTCGCACCATTTCACCCGTTTGTCGATCCAAATGGCCACAAAAATTTAAACGGACCATAATAGGACGATCCCCAACTTCTCTAGCATGCCTCAATCAATTTTCTGCCCATAGCATGCCCCGAACCTAGGTCCACAGCTAAAATCGTAGGCTATAGCACACCAATTCTGCTCGAAATTCCCCTGTTTTGCCCGTTTGTCCAACCAAATAGCCTCAAAAAGTTAAATGAACCACACTAGGATGATCCCCAATATCCCTAGCATGTCCCAATCAATTTTCGGTCCACAGCACACCCGAACCCCGGCATACCCCTAAAACCGTGGGTTATATGACACCTTTTTGGCCCGAAAATGCCCCGTTCGTGCCCTTTCTCCCGTTTGGCCACCCATATAGCAACGAAAATTTAAACGAACCACATTGGGATGATCCCCAACCTCCTTAACATAACCCCGTTGATTTTTGGACCACAAAACGCCTAGACCCCAGGCAAACCCCTGAAACCGGGGGCTATAACACACTTATTTAGCCTGAAAATGCCCCGTTTGCTTCGTTTAGCTCATTTGTCCGCCCAAATGACCATGAAATTTTAAACGGAACACAGAGGGATTATCCCCAACCTCCCTGGCATGCCTCAGTCAATTTTTGTCCCACAGCATGCCCGGACTCGGGCCCACCCCCGAAATCATGGGTTATAGCAATCCGATTAGGCCCGAAAATGCCCCGTTCGCACTGTTTTGCCCGTTTGTCCACCCAAATAGCTAGAAAGATTAAAACGGACCACGCTGGGATGATCTCCAACCTCCCTGGCATGCCCTAATTGAATTTTGGCCCACAGCACATTTGGACCCCGCGTCCACCCCTGAAACTGTGGGCTATAGCACACCGATTTGACCCGTAAATAACTCGTTTGCATCGTTTCGCACATTTGTTCACCCGTGGCCACAAAAATTTAAACAGACTACACTCAGGTGATCCCCAACCTCCCTGGCATGCTCGATCAATTTTTGGCCAACGACACGCCTAGCCCCCTAGCCCACTTTCGAAATCGTGGGCTATAGCACACTAATTTGGCTAAAAAATTCTCTAATCACGCCATTTCGCTCGTTTGTTTGCTCAAATGGCCACAAAAATTTAAACGGAGTAAACTGGGACGATCCTCAACCTTCCTGGCATGCCTCGGTGAATTTTTAGCCCACAACACACCTGGCCCCTGGACCCAGCCCCAAAACCGTGGGGTATAACACACTGATTTGGTTTGAAAATGCCACGTTCGCGCTATTTTGCCCGATTGTCCACCCAAATGTCCACAAAAATTTAAACGCACCACACTGGGATGATCCCCAACCTTCCTATCATGCCCCGGTCAATTCTTAGCCAACAACACGCTCGAAGCTCGGGTCTACCCCCAAAACCGTAGGCCATAGCATATCGATTTGGCCCAAAAATGCCTCATTCGCGCTGTTTTGCCTATTTATCTACCCAAATGGCCACAAAAATTTAAACAGACCACACAGGGATGATCCCCAACTTCCTTGTCATACCTCGATCGATTTTCATCCCACTACATGCCCTGACCGCGGTCACACCCCTAAACCGTGGGCTATAGCACACCAATTTGGCCCGAAAATGCCCCATTCGCGCCGTTTCACCTGTTTGTCCACCCAAATGGCCACGAAAATTTAAACGGACCATACTGGGACTATCCCCAACTTTCCTGGCATGCCCCAGTTGATTTTCGTCCCACAACACACCCAAAACCCGGGCCCACCCCTAAAATAGTGGGCTATATCATACCGATTTAGCCCAAAAATGCCTTGTTTGTGCTGTTTCACCCCTTTGTCCACCCAAATAGCCACGAAAATTTGAACGAACCACACTGGGACTATCCCCAACCTTCCTGACATTTCCCGATCAATTTTTGGCCCACAGTACACCCGGACCTCGGGCCCACCCCCAAAATCGTGGGCTATAGCACACCAATTTGGCCTAAAAATGCCCCATTCATGCCATTTCTCTCGTTTGTCCACCCAAATAGACACGATAATTTAAATGGACCGCACTAGGACAATCTCCAACCTCCCTAGTATGTCTCGATCTATTTGTGGCCCACAGGATGTCGGAACCCAGGGCCCACCCCCAAAACCGTGGGCTATTGCACACCGATTTGACCTAAAAATTCTCTGTTCGTGTCGTTTCACCCGTATGTCCACCCATATGTCCACAAAAATTTAAATAGACCACACTGAAACGATACCCAACCTCCCTAGCAAACCTGAGTCGATTTTTGGCCAACAACATTCTCAGAGCCTGAGCCCACCCCCAAAATCTTAGGCTATATAGCACACTGATCAATTTTTGGCCCACAATATGCCCGGACCCCGAGCCCACCCTTGAAACTGTGGGCTATAACACATCGATTTGGCCTGAAAATGCCCCGTTTGCGCTGCTTCACCCGTTTATCTACCTAAATAGCCACGAAAATTTAAATAAACCACACTAGGATGATCTCCAACTCCCTGGCATGCCCCTATTGATTTTTGGCCTACAGTATGCCCGGACTCCGGTCCCACCCATAAAATCATGGGCTATAGCACACCGATTTGGACGAAAAATATCCTATTTGCGCTGTTTCGTCCATTTGTCCACCCAAATAGACACGAAAATTTAAACAGACTAAACTGGGACTATCCAAAACCTCCCTGGCACGCTCCAGTTAATTTTTGGCCCACAACAAGCTCGAACCCCAGGCCCAGCCCTAAAACCGTGGGTTATAAAACATTAATTTAACCCAAAAATGCCCTGTTCGCTCCGTTTTGCCTGTTTTGTCCACTGAAATTTGCATGAATATTTAAACGAACCATAGTAAAATGATCCCCAACCTTCCTAGCACGCTCCGATCAATTTATGGCCCACAGTACACCCGGACCCCAGGCCCATGCTCGAAACTGTGGGCTATAGCACACCGATTTGGTATGAAAATGCCCCGTTCGTGCCGTTTTGTTCGTTTGTACACCCAAATATCAACAAAAATTTAAACAGACCACACTGCGATGATCCCCAACCTCCCTGGAATGCCCTGGTCAATTTTTGGCCTACAACACACTCGGATCCCAGGCCTACCCCAGAAATCGTGAGTTATAGCACATCGATTTAGCTCAAAAATGCTCGTTCATGATGTTTTGCCTGTTTGTCCACCTAAATGGCCATAAAAAATTAAACAGACCACACTGGGATAATCCCCTACCTTCCTTGCATGCCCTGGTTGATTTTTTACCCCCATAACGTCCGGACTCTAAGCCCACCCCTAAAACCATAGGCTATAGCATACCAATTTGGCCTAAAAATGCCCAGTTCATGCCATTTTGCTCGTTTGTCCACCCAAATGGCCGTAAAAATTTTAACAAACCACACTAGGACGATCCCCAAACTTCTTGTCATGCCCCAATCAATTTCTGACCCATAGTACACTTGGGCCAACCCCCAAAACTATGGGTTATACCACACCAATTTGGCCCAAAAATGCCCCGCACCATTTTGCCTGTTTGTCCATCCAAAAGGCCACAAAAATTTAAATTGACCACACTAGGATGATCCCCAATCTCTTTGGCATTCCTCGGTCTATTTTTGGCCCACAGCATACCCAGAACCCGGGCCCACCCCCAAAATCATAGGCTAAAGCACACCAATTTTGCCTCAAAATGCCCCATTCACGCCGTTTTGCCTATTTATCCACCCAAATGGCCACAAAAATTTAAACGGACCAAACTCGTATGATCCCCAAATATTTTGGCATGCCCCGGTCAATTTTTGGCCCACATCACGCTCGGACCCAGGGCCATCCCAGAAAACGTGGACTATAGCACACCGATTTAGCCCAAAAATGCCCTGTTCGTGTCGTTTCGCCTATTTGTCCACTCAAATGGCCACTAAAATTTAAATGGACCACACTGGGATGATCCCCAACTTCCTGGCACGTCCTGGTTAAATTTTGGCCCACATCACGCCTAGACCCTAGACCCACTATTGAATCTCTGGGCTATAGGACGCCGATTTGGCTTAAAAATGCCCCTTTAGCATTGTTTTACTCATTTGTCCACCCAAATGGCCATAAAAATTAACTTTGTAACGGCCCAAGATCCCATCCCGAGACGTAACATGGTGCTTATAGACCCGAAGGACGACAAGCTAACCCTTTTCTGATATCTGTACATGTACACTGCATAATATCTGAAAAAAATATGGAAACTTGCCATAAGGTTCAACACATCTATACATACTCAAAATTGAAAACTGAAAACTAACACATCCATCTGAAAAGCCTCTAACTGTTTGAACTATAGAGTTGATAGGACATGTCCCCAACTAACTCCGTCAACAGAAAATAAACAAAGTTTGAAATAATAGTAGTAAACTAAGACTCGTCCTCGAAAGAAGAGGACTCACTGCTACTGTTGCTGACTGGGACCAAATTGCTGAGGATAAACTGGATCCTGTGCCTCTGAACCTATGGTGTCAAATAAAACACCATAGCGCAAATATGTCAGTACAAAAATGTACCGAGTATGTAGACGGGGTAGTAATGTAAGGGTTCATGCATGCACAATATCTAAACTAAATAATTATGAAAATGCCGCTTGAGAACACATATATGAATGCACAGAACATGAACACAATTATCAAAACTCTAGATACTGAAACTCAGATACCACTTTACTGTAGACTAAACTCACTACTGACACTGAGATACTGAATCACCGACTCATCTGATACTGATAACTAAGGATCTGGATGTACTTACATCAATGACTGAATTCTTAGACTTACTGCTTTCGACTGACAGGATTAGAGATCAACCTTTCTAACAGATAATTTTGGGAGCTTTATCAATTATAAGAAATATGATTATATCTGAATCTGACAACAAGAATACTCAATAGAAATCTGATACTGTGATCAAGCCTGTGTTACAGGATATTTTTGAATATAATATCAAATAACTGTATGTGAGACCAAGTCTA
>NW_025834896.1:0-1766 GCF_002878395.1 Capsicum annuum
ACTGACAAAGACTGAAAGAATTAACTAACTGTCTAACTGATTGTCTGAAAGCCTCAAAGCATCATGAGGAGTTTATAGGACAAACCCCCAACTAACTCTAACTAACTGAACATAAGGAAATACTGAAATAACTGAGAAAACATATCTTGTCCTTGATGGATGAGGACTCACCACTGCTACTGCTGAGTACCGCAAAGATGTCAAAGAACGATTGGGAAACTGAGCATCCGAACCTATGTTTTAAGACAACATAATGCAAATAAGAGTATGTGATAAGTTAGTGCAAAGAAAAGTATGCGATCAGTTCTTTAAATGCACTGGTATATGAGATGAGGACTGGCTAAAATGCATAATATAACTGAGCCTGAATGCATGAACATGTAATATCTGAGAATGCAAGACTAAACATACGCATTTACTGAAATAATCTGTAAGTTGAAATATTGGAATCTATTGTAACACCCCGAGAGTACACCCTAGATGCCACACGGTGCGTACAGTCTTGAGAGACCACAAGCTAACCAATTAGCTGGTACCTGTTGTGAGCAATAAATAATATACTGATAATGAACATGTGCAGAAACAACTAAATATGCCATAAAGTTTCAATACTGAAAACAATACAACTAAAATCCACAAGTCTAAAACATAAGCCAAAAATGCTGGAATCTAACTGATAAAACTGACAACTAACTGATTGTCTAAAATGTCCAAAAGCCTCTAAAACTGTCTGAATGAGAGTTGATGGGACAAGCCCCAACTAACTCTACCTGACTATTGAACTGAAATACTAAAATAACATAATCGATCCTCAGAATATGAGGACTCACCAATGCTACTACTGCTGATGTGCTAAGATGTCTAAGTATGGTCAGGAACCTGAGCATTTGAGCCTATGATATAAGACATCATAGCATAATAAATGAGTATATGGTTAGTACTTTGAATGTACTGGTATGCTATATGATGTTAGGTTGATATGCATAGGTTCATGTAAATGAATAATAACTGACTAAATAAATAACATGAGATAACCGATACATGGTATGCATGAAAGCTATAAAATCTGAGGATGTATGATCAAGCATATAACATGATATTGAAATAACCTGTAAACTGAAGTACTAAAATATTAATACTAAATAACTGATAACTATATGCTATGGTCAAACAAACCTAAAAGTGAATCTATGTACTGAATGCTGAATTGAGACTATAGGAGCTAACTATAACTGACATGCCCTAAAGTTCTATGAAGGTCCAACTTAAAACCCTAGTAAGAAGGGTGTCAGTACCACACCATGGGTACTAATAATGGTTGTGTGCATCCACTAATCTGATATCTCGAAGGACGAGGGTGTCATGCCTAACTGACAGGGGACCCCTCTAAGTCTACGATGGTGCCGTAAGTCTAGAACATAGGGACTGCTACTAACGTGCCATGCCTACTGATAGGGAAGATGCCATCCCTACATTCACTCAGTGCTAAGTCTTTACTCTTAACTGAAGGACACTGATTTCTGGACTGAACTAAGTTTGATTGTTATGATAACTAACTGAACTGATGATACTCTAATATATCTGAAACCATTCTTAAATATACTGAGACTAAGTAAATAGCTAAGTTTTTTGGTATTCATAACCCTAGGACACGATAACACTACCAGTAGAAACATACTAAAGCTTCAAAAGAAAAATAAGTAGTCATTATTCAAAATTCATCTCTTAAGCATTTTATCAAACACATAGGGGTCATAAAGCTAAAG
>NW_025834897.1:0-7142 GCF_002878395.1 Capsicum annuum
ACTTAAGGCAAAAACCACAATTCCCCATCCTATTTCAACCTTTCAACCAATTGTGTATAAACACAAATCACAACAATGTGACACAATGGTATCAAGGTATGGCAGTACATTAGGAATAGACAATCATGCATGTATATACAAGTTACACTACCCAAAACAAGTAAACGAATAGCGATATGAATCATGTGCCCTCACAACAAAGAAATCTCACTCACTCATATGAAATAATGCATGTCAATGCAAGGACGATAAAAAAAACTCTCACACTCAAAAGAGAAGTTTCAATCATTGTGTATCAAATACCGAAGGCTTGCCCTTATTTTCTTTACCTTAGATTTTAGATAGTCAAGTTAAGATCACTATAGGACTTTTCTCGGCCTATAATGTAGGTTTTAGGAGATAGTATGGTACATATGGATATTGAGTGACTAGGCCTCCTTAGTGCTACACTAACTTTGGGGTCTGCTCTTTAACCATCTTTATTTTTATTCCACCTTTATTTCTCCCTTTTTGTTTTATTACAGATTCTAGTTGGGAGTGTTTTTTCCCTTATTCTTTATTTTTAAGTTTTCACATTTTTTCTTTTCTTTTTATTTTTCTTTTCTTTTTCTACCACACCCAGCCCGACTACTTTTTCTCTCATTTTACCCTTCTACATTCCATTTTACATCACACACCCCAATGATAGCCACCTTTAACTTAGGTGATTTTCCTGAGTTGAGGTGCACAATGTACAAGTATGAACATGTCAAAACAGGTTATACAAACACAAATGGGAAGGCAAAAGGTGTACCAAGAAAAAAAGTCTATCAGGCTCAAACTTATGGATCAAGGGATACAATTTACACATGGAAGGTCATTTAGGCTAAAAGTGGACTAATATAAAAAATGGCCTATGATCATTTACTAACCAACTATCCTACAACCTAGGCGACACTAACCGGTCAAGTTCTGGATTTAACACACAAAGGGAATAAGGTAGCATCTCACACACGCATAGAACAGAGTCAATATTATAATCGCTTACTGATACACCCAAATTACACCTCTCTTACGAGAGAGTAAGTGGTCATTGTCAAATATATAACCCAACTAGGTTGGGGTCGAACCCCATAGGGAATAAGGTTTCAATCAAGTCTATTTGTGTTTAAAATGACTAATAGATAATAGTTTTCTTTAATTAGGGGTTTTATCAGTCAAATGATGATTAAAGTTTTGACTTGCTTCAGAACTTAAAGCTAAAATTTCAATGGTTTAAATCAATGATAGAGAAAAACTAGGGTTGTGATCACTACGATTACTAACCCCTTATCGAATAATAGTTGTAGTACTGGATTCTTGTGATTTGTGGGAAATACCAAATTATCAGTATTGATAGTCCATCTAAGTGTTTCCCAACCTACCTAGATGTTGTGCTCCCTAATTCTCTTGAACTTAGGAAAACCTTCTATGTACACTGATTTTATCTGAGTTAACTAATCTTGTTACAGCATTAATCATCAGATGGAAAATTAACCTTCCCAAATCATCATTGATAATTCACTACCTTTAGTTTATTTCTCAGTTCAAGCAAGAAAACATAAGTCTAGATCTATTGTTTGCAACAAATAGAAAATAATCATTACAAAGGAATTATTAAGATATTCCCACAATCAGTTAAACCCTAACCAACTATTAAATCCATGAAGGAATAATCATAGATCCCACAACCCTAGTTATGGGTTTTAGTTCCACATGAGAAAGAAAGAGATATCCTCAATTGTATTCCTCATTTAGAGAAATTAAACTTACAAAATATGAAGACTCAAGTTGATTCTCTTCCAAGTTTAAGAATAAGTTCCCAAAAGATCCCACAAGTGGCTTTCTCGTTGTGCCCAAAATAATATTTTCAACTTCCTGAGGCACTTAGACTTTAGTCACTCTGCGTGTTGCCCCAACCATAACTACTTTAATATATATAAATAGGGTACTCCTTCACTTAGCCAATAGGCTCAGGGGACTCATCCTGTCTCCTTGATGCAACAACCTTCTTTTTTACAGCTTTGGGTGCCATCTGTACCTGAAAAAAGCAAGTGTTAATAGTCAACCAATAATAAGGTAATGAAAAAATGGAAAAAAAACTTGAAATTCAAGAACTTCAAATTTGTCCTCAATTTTCACACCCCTATAACCTATTTGCAGTCCAAACAAGTCTAATATGCCCACATATACAATGAATCATAATTTTTAATGCAAGCTAACATGACCAACTTTTTGGTATTCCTCTACTTGTTCAAGTTCAACTTTCGTTTAGGGCCTAATCTTAGGGTTTATTTCCAAACAAAGCCCCACATCAAGATTTTAGGCTACTTTAAGTATCCTACACATAAGGATAATTGTTTTCTTATATTTTGAGTGAAAACAAACATATCAACTTGCTTGTTTAACAATTAGATCAGGATACTTTTATTAGGAGCCAAGAAAGTTACTTTTTTTAGAACCCAGAAGTGAATGAGGAAAGTATAGTAAAAAACTTTTCCACAAACCTTCCGTAGCAGCCAGCACAACCCAAGAACCTCTGAATATTGGTTAGAGTCGTGGGTCTAGGACACTTCCTAGTGACTGTAACCTTTTGCGGATCCATCATGATCCCCTCACTAGAAATGATATTACACAAAAAAGTGACAGTACTTAACTAGAATTCAAATTTTGAGAATTTGGCATAAACTATTGCTCTTTAAGAGTTCGTAGTACAACACAGAGGTGATTGGCATGATCTATCTCACTATTAGAGTACACTAGAATATCGTCTATGAATACAATGATGAATAAGCTGAGAAACTAATGGAAGACTCTATTCTTCCAATCCATGAATGCCACTGGAGCATTGGTCAAAATAAAAGACCTAACCAGAAACTCATAATGCCCATACCGGGTCCTGAAAGCAGTTTTAGAGATAGCCACTTCCCTAATCTTAATATGAAGATAACTCCGTCAAAGATCAATCTTAGAGAAACACTTCCCCCCTTAAGGTTGATCAAACAAGTCATTGATCCTAGGAAAAGCATACTTATTCTCTAGGTCACCTTATTCAACTAACAATAATCAATCCACATCTGAAGGGAACCATCCTTCTTACATACAAATAACACTGGTGCACCCTGCGGGGATACACTAGGATAATGAACCACTTATCTAAAAGTTCCTTTAATTGCTCCTTAAGCTTTGTTAACTCAGGTGAAGACATTCTATATGGAGGAATAGAGACAAGATAAGTGTCCAAAAAAAGATCTATCCAAAACTCAATCTCCCTATCTAGAGAAACACCATAAAGGTCATCAAGGACGACCTCAGGAAATTAATTTACCACCAGGACAAAATGCAAAGAAGGACCCTTAAATCTAGAATCTTTAACCCAAATTAGATGAAAGAGACATCCATTGGAGATTAAACTACTTTTAAGGAGCTGGGGATCCACCCTCCTACTCAATAATAGGCTCATTGGGAAATTTGAATAGAAGCTTATGGGTTCAGCAATTTAGAGAGGCAGAGCGCTAATGCAACAAATCCATCCCTAAAATGTCATCAAAGTTAACCATATCTAACTCAAAAAGATCCACCAAAGTTTCTTTACTACCAACAGATACCACACACCTCCTATAGACTCCTTTAGCAATCACTGAGACACCTGCTGAGGTAGAAACACACTCGAGATAAAAACCAAAATGCACAGCAAGAAATAGGGTCACATAATAGAGAGTGGACCTTGGATCAAGTAAACAATAAACATCCCATAAGAAAAGTTTTAGCATACCAGTCATGGCATCAGGTTATGTCTCAGGCTCCTGCTGGGTATGGAGAGAATAAAGAATGTTCCAACCAGTGCTGGACCTCAATGGTGCATCCTTTGGTGCTCGAGCTAAAGACGAAGAAACTGGAACCTTGTTTTCCCCCAAAGCAACCTTACCAATAGGATAATTTCATAGAAATAACAATGCAAACAACCATAGAATCTATAAAGAGGATATGATGGAGCCGACTAAGATCCACTAGCTTGAGATTAGGCACCCTATTCCTAGAACCCACCATCATTCTGAGACCAATAATTACCCGATAATTTTGGGTAAAGAGCACTAGCTATAGAGAAAGAACCAGAACTACCCTATATCTTCTTTGGCCACTTACCACCGTCTCAGCCACTCTGCTTTGAAGGCCTAAATTTATTTCCTTGCCTCTCACTAAACTTATCCTGCTTTATTTTCTCTTTGTTCACTTATTGTATGTACACAACAAACCTGGAGATATCCATTTCCTTGATTACCAAGGTAGACTTACTCTCAAGGATCAACTCACAAGAAAATCCACAAATAAACTTTACTATTTAGGCCCTCATACTAGAAACCAACTCTGTATCATACCACAATAACTGTTGGAACTTCAAGGTATAATCCTTAACTCACATCTTACCCTGCTTCAGGTTAACAAAATCTTTTGCCTTATCCTTCCTTAATTCCTAGGGAAAGAAGGGGTCCAGAAAAGGACTAGATGGGATTGGTGGAATTCCAGAACAATCCAGAACTAGACCTCTAGATCAAGTATATATTCTATGAGTAAAGTGTATCCCACCAACATTATCCCTAGTTGGGACAGAGCAGTTTCCATTAACTTTAGATCATCGAGGCATGATCTAAAAAGTTAACAAATGGGAATTAGAGAATATTCCAGGAGTAGGATTCCAAGATAGAAAATAGATGAAAAGAAAGAAAAAATATTTCCTAAATTCCTTGTAGCCCCTCCCTAATTAGTGTGGCACACTACACACCTTTAAAAGAAACTTTACTTAACTTGACTATATGGACTCCCAATTGACCATAAACCTAGGCCTCTGATTCCAATCTGACACAACCTAAACCAAGACCTACTACTTAAAGCCCAACTAGGATCGGAGACAAACCAAATACCCAACCATTACCATCCTACACCCAATTTTGGATGAATCTCGATTATGTATAACATAACAAAATCGAAAAATCATAAATCAAATACAGTCAAATAGTTTCAGACCGAATACTAATACCAATGCCAAGGATTAAACCAATGGCAACACCAGTCATGCCAACCCAAAGTAGTCCCATAAAGCCTTTATCCAAACATAAAAATTACCTGGTTAGGATATGCCCCCGACCATATCAAAAACCAAGTTCTATGAAATAACAAAAGTATGTAGAGAAGTGCATTACATGAAAGAGAGCCTTTTAAAGTATGGAAGATTACCACTTCAATTTGATATAAGCTATCCCTGAGTCTAATAACTGAGTAAGAGAAGTAGTATGGCCGGTTCCAGCATCAAATGGGGATACATCCCCCGAAGATGGGTTAGCGAGTGAACTCTAGCATCTACTCAGGAGTAAGGATAAAATAATGCCAATATTTAAAACCAAGAAAATAACCATATGAAGCCATATCCATATATATATAATCCATGTCGAGAAAGGGAATCGAGTTTAGGGGTCGGGGATTCCCGTGTACCCTTCGCCCTCCATGATACATAAATATAAGTATAACTTAATGGAGTCATGTGTACCCCACAAGCATATGGTCACCATAACCAACCCTCACGTCAGTAAACATGAGTTTCCAATGTCCGTCCATTGAACTCATACCTTCATGGTTGTGATCCCATTAACATTGTTAGCACATAACCAAACCTGCAATTCTGGAAGTTAACTACCAAGGCATTATGAAGTGGTATAATCATACCAACTATAATGTAATGCCCCGAGTCTGTACCCAGGATGCTACAAGGTGCTAGCAACCCCAAATGACTACCAGCTAACCCATGACTGGTACCTGTTGTGACCATTGTATAATAATAATACTGCAATCGCAATCTGTCTGAAATAAATATGGAAGTGAGGCTATAAATACCATAAGGTTCATAAATAAAAACCAATACTAAATACTGATAACTAAATACTAAAATACATGTCTTAAATACTCTAGTCTGAATGCCTCTAACTGTCTGAATTTTGGAGTTGATGGGGCAAGCTCCCAGCTAACTCCAACTACTGAAAACTGCACTAACATATTGAAATAATACTCTATCATCAAACAATGAGGACTCACCACTAAGTCTCTTACTAATAGGTTGGGCTGCTACGTATGGTCAGGAGCCCGTACGTCTGAACCTATGAATAAGACATCATAGCAGAAAATAAAGGTATGTGTTAGTACTTTGAATGTACTAGTGTGCTATGTGAGGTAGGCTAATATGTATGGGTTCATGTACATGAATGATAACTAACTGGCTAACATGAAAATAACTAAATGAGAGAACATGCATTAATACATAAACTATAGTTGAGATTATGTTGACACTGGAAACTAAGTTTTAAATACTGATTAACTAATATCTAAATTTACTGATACTATATTCTTGATAACTGAGTCACTGTTCTGACAGTCCTAATTGATAATTGGGTGACTATTTCTGATAATCCTAATTCTATAGAACTGAATTAAGTTCTATACTAAGTTGGGTGACTGTATTTAACAGTCCTAATTCTATAGAACCAAACTAACATTTATACTGAGACTGAATCTACAACTAAAAATATGGGAGGTAATTATCTAACCGAGATACCCCTCTCTGAATGAATTGGGGTCCAACCTGTAACCCCGTTGGAAGGGTGTCAGTACCATACCACAGGTAAAGATAAGCAGTGAATTAACTCTCTATGACAGAAAACTCTTTCATCAGCCCTTATTGGTAGGAAAACTCATATGAGATATATCAACCCTAGTCTGGCAGGAAGATATCTGAACCTATGCTGGCTACGTAGTTTTGTAACCTAGTGATTGCTACTAAGGTTCAAACCTTATGTTGGCAGGAATGCCCCCATCCTTGGGTTCGCTCGGTGCTAAATTCTACTCCCAACTGAATAGACACTAAACTGATTTTAAGTCTATACTAGGCTTTATTGAATTGTTACTGGTCGTACTATCTAATTAAGCTAAATTGAGTTCACTAGGCTCTGCTAACTGACGGAGTACTACTGAATCTGGTTAACTAACTGAGTTCACTGAGTTCTAAACTGAATATTGAACTGAGACTGTGACTGTTTACTGAGTACTACTATTCATAACACTATTGAGACTATTCT
>NW_025834898.1:0-7898 GCF_002878395.1 Capsicum annuum
TCCTCCCTTTCCCATTATTGTTGTGTGGTTGCAAGCTGAAATTTCCCCCTTTAGTTCCATTATTTTGAACTAGAAATCAAAATTTTCTTTAACCATGAAGTTGGTCATTAAGTTTCTGCACTTTTTTGTTTAAACATGATGGATTGATTACCTGGGTTGTCTTAGAAACATATTTGAAGTTTGTTTTGCTTCAAAGCAATAATGTCCAGTGATGAAAGAAAAAAGAAGCTAAAGCTTGCTTGTTTATTAAATCTAGCTCGTCTTTATTCATGGTTAAAGAGGTTTTGCACTCCGAAGTGTATCTATTTGAAATACTTGATTGAAGTGTTGTGTCAAAGCTCAAAGCCCCTTCATAATTGTTAATTCATTCTCTCTTGAGCGTATGGATAGAATATGACGATACCCTATCTTCTCTAAAACATGACAAGTTTGTTTTAAAAATCTTACTCATGATTGTGAATTGGCCACTAATCCTTATCTCCTTTATTTTTGCATGTAAAATTTTGCTCAAGTTCATTGGACTCTTTCCCGTGCCTGCATATTTCCGCTTTGGCCTCTACCCGACCATATCCCGAGTCAATCCCCATGCTAAAGTCCCAAACGGACTGATACAGTGGTGATGTACAGCAGAGATACACCAATATACAGGTTCAGATAAAAAGGAAAATTGAAAAGGAAGCTGATTATACAGGGGGAGGAGCAGAGGTGTGTGTGTGTGACTAAAATACGGTCATATATACACCGTATATACACAAAACCGCAGGAAAATATAGCTGGTATACATGTGGTATACACCGCAGGAGAATGGACCTAAAGTTCATAAAATGAGAAGCCCAAAGGCTGGGCAGCTAACTAATGGGCCAAAAAGGGGCCCAACTCTAACTTTAATCTCTTATTCTTTTATAAATTGCAACTTATATACTTATTTATTTGTATTAGCACTAATTTTACTTAGTTAACCTAGTGATTTCCCAGGTTGTTGCCATTCCATTTATCTTGAATCCCTAATTTATTTTATAATTTTCCCACGTAATTCATAAAAGGAGAAAAATAAGTACTTTAGTCCAAAAAATGACATTTGTTTTGTTCATATGACTAATAGTCCACTTGGGTTAAAAAATAATTTTCTTCAAGCTCAAGAAGTTAATTCCTTTCTCGTAAATTCTAACTTTCCATAATTGATAAAAATATTTTTAACATGACACTTCCTTAATATTTTTCAAAGGTGTTATTTATAACAAAATGGTCATTTTTATGACAATAATAATAATAAATAATTATATAATTCTCATTTTCCATAAAAAAAATTAACTTATTTCCTCTTTAAAGTCAAGTGTGCAATCTAGTTAGATAGGTTTCCTTCTTTTTTTTTTTTTTTTTTTTTTTTAAATTTAAGTAAATATTTCATAGTTTTTCTAGAAATTATTACGAATTAAGTAGAAATTTATCAATTAACATACTTAGACTCTTTTTTCTCAAATTGTAATTTTTTGCAACTAATAATGAATTAAATAAAATATATTGTGATGTTTCTCAAAAATTAATCATGAATTAAGTGAAATATTTCGTAATTCTTCTCAAAATTAATGTTGGATTAAGTGAAACATGTTATAACTTTTTTCTAACTCAAACATACTATTTTTGGTTTGACTAAACAAATGTCAATTTTAAACATGTAAATAAATAATTTCATAAAAGCAACCCCTTTGTAAAGTTAGCTACATTTTAAAGTTAGTCGAAAAAGAAAATTTTTTGGTAAACCATTTTTTAAACAGACGCTCCTAAGTGCCTTAGAAACCTTCTTAGGGCGTTAATTGAATCCTTACTCGGTTTCCCTAATTTCAAAGATTTATTTTTATTTTTGAATCTTTGAAATCTCTTTATGTTTTCTTGATATTTTTTTATAGAAATTAAGTGGCGACTTTGTAAAATCTTTCAAAGTTATTTCAAAATTTTCTTAAATTGTATGAAATAGTTTGAAAAGGCCAAAATTATTTTCTTCAAAATAAAATTCAAAAAAAGGGATAAAACAGTATGTACCTACCCCCTCCTATTCCTAGTGATCCTTGGAGTCATGATGATATTTTTCTCATATTGACTAGATCTTTGAAGTTGATTAATATCATGAGAGTGTTAGTGTCGCCAATATTTTTTTAGGGAATTTGTCTTTGGAGTTTGAATTGGGTGGGCCTTGCAATCTTAATGTCCAATCTATTTGTTGCTTAGGGAAGAGTCCTTGGTGTATACTTGATGTACAATTTTGGTTTCCTAGAATTTGACACACTTGTGTGGTTGGACAAGTTGAAGTAATAGGAAGGATTCTTAGGAACATGCTACGAGCCGTAAAAGGAAGTCACCCAACTTCATGGGTATAGCCTTTGGTTTGGAGTGAATTGGGTTCTCATAGATTCCCTAATTTCTCTAATAACATGACTCTATTGGTGAATGCACTCTTTGTGTGAGGTTGCTTGAAAAGAAAAGATGTTATGTGCTTTAATTGTCTTGTCTCATATTATTGTATACTCATGTTTGAGAGGAATTTAGATGAGAATGATGCCCTTAACTCTTTTCGTTTCTAACTTTTTACTTATGATGATGACCATGTTTGTGTTGAAAGCGCATTTTGTGTGAACATGGGTTGTCTTGAAAGGAAGGATGATGTGCATCCTAATGACTTGACTCCATCCTTGGTTATTCCAACTTCTAGTGATTTGATTACTAGCTTTCTTGAGTACCTTAATACTCTCAAGTATGGAAACATATTGCATAGGACTCATTTTCTTCATACCTTTCTTTACTACCTCTTTGCATTTGATGACGTCCATGTTGATGTTGGATTTTTTTAGGATAAAGGTAAGAGTTTTTGGTATGGTCTTATGGGGAAACCAAGGAGCACTTGTGTTTTACGACCTTGGTAGTTTCCTTGTTTCATAATGCTTCTTATGGCCTACTCTTTTGCACCTTAAGTGATGAAATCTCTTCCATTGGCTTGAAGGATGTTTGGTTATATCTTAAGTGTTTTCAACCTTGCATGATGTTATGATTGATTATACTAACTCTAAACCCTCATGCCATGAGGATATTGTGTTTTCTTTTCTTTCTTTTGGTTTTACAAGGTTTGGATTCGAGGTTGAATTCTTTTCAAGAAGGGAAGGATGATACAAGTCAAATAGGCGTCAACGCTTTTGATCAAACAACTGATGCCAACACAAGAAGGTCCAAGCCATGATCACCCTTTGGAGGAACTTCTTTGAGCCCTTAATTAAAGAATGTCGGGTTTGAAAGATATCTTAGAGTCGAGGAAAGCCATGGCACAAGGAATAAAGAAAGCCCCTGTGGATTATCTCCAAAATAGCCACTTTTAGGCTAGTTTTGTAATAGGCTATTTGTGCAAAAAAAAATCCTATAAATAGGTGCCTTAGACATTTCATTTTCTTAGACTTTGATGAATTACAAATGATTACTCCTTTATGGTTTAGTGGCAAGCTTGGATTAGTTTGTGGCAAGTGTGGAATCACTTCTGTTGATCTTTCATTTAGAAACGTAGGTTGCTCGGGGATCCAATTTCCTTGAGGTCTACGTAAGATTTAGATGCTTTATTGGGTATTGAATAGAGGATTAAGGGTTTGATATATCCTTTGTTTGCTATCTGTTCTCTTTTTGTGTCTATCTTATTGCCTTATCTATTTATCTTTATCTTTGTTTTCTTTATTTCTTAGCTTAGTATCAATTCTGTAGTTTGTTTCGGTATCAGCTGTAAATTCACTTCTAACCTTCTTAACTTGCTCTCCATAAACTATTTTTATAAAAACTGTGGGTCCATCAGTGATCCTATCCCAAATTCATAATCTTCTCTTTGAAGGAGCATTTCCATTCTGGTTTTCCACCAAATGTAATAGGAGTCATCAAAGAGTGGAGGTTGAGTGGTTGATTATCCTTCACTATGACCAGTAGGTATTCATTATTGTGATATTATCTTAGGAGATAACCTTATCTAAGATAACCTCACTCTGATACCAATTGATAGAGTACTAGACCTACTAATTTACTTATTTTAGCTTAATAATTTTCTATCAATGAAACAGGTAACATGTTTCAACAAAGCTAAAACAGTAAGTAAATAAGATAATGATTTTCATGTAAAAACACCTGACTCAAAAAGGTGTAAACAACTTTGATTTTCATGTAATGATTTACCCCAAACATCACTAAACAACTTTGAGCCTCGACAAACAACAAATTACAAGACTTATGTAATCTAGGAATTATAAATTCTAATTCCTACTTCTACAAAACATAAAACCTCCCAAGGTATATGTTCCCAAGTCTTTGAGTTCCCAAACTTGAAGATAGTGATCCTAACTTAGGTTATACTTTATTGAGACTAGAATTATATAAATATTACAACTCAAGAACCAAACCTAATACATAGAAACTAAGACACCTTACTTTCTAAGTAATAGCACCAGGTTCAACTACGTGTTTCTTCAAGCTATGAAACTACCAACTCAATTTGATAATTGCCTTTTTCTTTGTAAGTCTGTGGGTGGTTGTGCAAGTCACTCTGTCTATTTAACCACAACTCTCAAAGAGTTCTTTTTCATATCAGACTTCCATCTCTAGTGCTACTCTCAAATTTTCAGAGTTTGCTGTGAAGTGAAACTCCTTCTTGAAGTAGAACTCCACCTTCAGCTCAACTACCCTTATATTCAAGCGTCGTAATCAGCCTCAAAGACTTCTATTTCACACGTGATCAATACTTTGAGTTTATCAACTACATCATCTTATCCATTTTTCAAACCAAGTGACTTTTTGTTCATGTATTAGTGGACTTGCATCCTCGACTCTATATATCAGTGGACTACTTCAACTAACATGTTTCAGCTATCTTGTCAATCACCAAAACATTATACATCTCAACACTAGAGAAAATGAATCATAGCTTCTGAACAAAATATCTTGTCAACATATTTCTAAAGTTTATCCATCTCTACTTGCTCCAAAGGAATCATCTTAGCTTGACAACTACCATTACTATTGGAAATGGTGAGGCTTCTAAATCCCTTACCGTGGCACTAAATAAAAAGGTTCCATAATTATTGCAATAAAATAGAGCACTTTCAAATTGTATATTTGTGCTAACTCAATTAGTTTCTCTTCCCAATGCAGTTTGAAATGTTATTACTTCTCTCACAACAAGAAAAAAACACTTATTGAAGAGGAACGTCAATGCAGTGCTGTAGAAAAAAGTTGAGGAGCTCCAGTTTTTTTTAATGTTGGATTGGCTCTTGATTTGGTTTGTGGAATGAACCTTCCATCTTGATAAATTCAAAACTATTTGTGTTTAGATGGCAAGGTTTATGAATTTGTACAAAAGTTGGGAAGATGATCCTGATATCGGTTTTGTATTGACGAAAAAGAAAAACTCTATATTGCTCCACCTACTGAGTATTACTTAGTTATTCTTTTAACTTTGAAGAGAAATGACAAGGCATTTTCTGTTGGTGGTGACATTGTTACGCTTTATAATTTGCTAAAACAAGGTGTGGTGCATAATTGTAACTGTTGTAATTCACAGTAAATTTGTTCATATTCTGTTATGTTGCAAGTGATAGATGGTTGGAGGAACTTTCTGTATTTAAATGTCACGTGAAAAATTAAAATTAAAGTATTTGTAAAAAAAAAGTCATTATTTTTTAAATGAACCAAAAAGGAGGATAGGTCATTTTTTTAAACTAAGGGAGTACATATTTAATTGTTAAAATTAAATTATATGTTTAAAATTAATAGGTGGAACCCATCGACAGGCACCTAAAGTTTCAGCGATCTTTCACTTTGACACCTAAACTAGACGTTGTTCATTTTTGGCATCTCAATTAGTATCCAAGTGTGTCATTTTGACACTTTTTGCACAATCGGCAACAATATATAATGTGTGTGTTCTACAGGCGCGGGTGATTTGTAAAGCAACAAATAATACATTGACATTTGTCATTTTTGTTCAAAATAATTTTTAAATAATTAATTTATTTTTAAAAATAATCAATAAATAAATAACCTCCACCCCTCAAGATCATATTCTCCATGTATCCCCACCCCCACCCCCACCCCCACCCACCCAATCCCTCACCCCACCCCAACCCACCAAGATTATCTTCTCCAATGTAAATTTTGAGTTGGGAAGGGAATAGTTTGAGCAGATTGAGCTCCTCTACCATACTCTTCATTCAAATTGACAAGATTTTGCTCAAAATTAGACCGAGTTTGCTGATTTAATTCACCAAAATTTTGTACCTCTCCGATGATTTTATCACTGTCCAACTCATCTAATCTGTTTTCAATTACTTCACATTAATTTTACCCCAATCATCTTCCTGCAAACACCCCCTCCCACCGAATGATCTTATCCAAAATGTACCGCCGAAGCTACTTACTGTAATGCCTTTTTCAAGATCACTCACTACACTACCGGTTACCAATATGTACTTTATTTACCTCTAGGGTTCCGGCGGAGTTGTTCATTCGGTAAACAGAGGGAGTTTACAAACCGTATACCAACTGTTTGTGAAAATGTAGGAGAGGAAAACTTTTATTAGAGTTTAATTGATAGGTGAAATTTAATTGCATTGATGTAATAACATGTTGGGATGAAATCTTGAAAAAAACCTGAAGTTTTGCAGGACTTTTTTTTTCTTGTTGATTTTGTTTATGAAACTAAAATTCATTTTTTATTTTGATTGTATGCTGCCTCTCCAGACAGAGACAATGGAAACAACCTCAATCGGATAGCATTCTGACCCACTCGTGGGTTATCAAAAGATATACAGATGGTGACAAAGTTCACCAGATGCAAGTTTGGGTCATCCCTAGGAAGGCCACCAAACAACCCCTTAAGATTGAGGAGTTGAATCATAGTACTCGTAATGTTGAATTTTTCTCCAGGTGCCAACAGTGGAGGAATAATTTCACCCGTTACACGTGATCCATCTATTCTATGATCATTATTATTGAGATCATACTGGATCGGTTGGTAATCTTGCCTTTCTTGGAATGGATGGTTTCTGTTAGCATTACGTTGTACTAGTGCAGCTACTTGCTCTGCACGCCTTGGGTTACTAGGATTTAGCAACTCCTTGTATCCTAAATCTTTATCCTCAGGATTTGGATGTCGTGCTTGTTGCCCAACATTCTGCACATTCACCTGAGCTCTAGCTAAGGCTGCTAGTTTGTCAGCCTCTTGCTAGTCTGCCATTCTTCCAATTCGTTGCGGTTCAGAATTAAGTGGTACTAATGGTTCTCCAAAACTTCTGGATCTGGTATACACTACAAAGATCCTACAATAAACAAAAACAAAAAATAAACGTAAAACTAGGAAACTTGACTAATAGTTAATTAGCGCACACAAACTTCAATTTACAGCCGTACTCCCCAGCAACGATGCCATTTTTTATAATAACTACACCTCTCTAATGAGAATATAAACGATCGTTGTCAATATATAACCCAACTAGGTTGGGGTCGAATCCCACAGGGAATATGCTGTGAACTTAAGTCGTTTGTGAGTTAATCAACTGATAGTTGGATGTTTCCTGAAATGAGGGGTTTTGAGTTTAACAAACAATTATTGGTCACTTTAGCTTCAGTTTTTGTAATCAAGAGTATATGGAAAACCAGAATTATGTTCACTATGGTTTATGGTACTAAACATATGCTAATAGTGATTCAAGATTCTCACAGTAAATAGGACAACAGATTATCTTTATCGAAGTTATGCCTAAATGTCTCTCAACCTACTTAAGCATTTAATTACCAAATCCTCTCGGACTTAGGGAATTTATATTCACTGACCATACTTTACCTCAGGTTAATCAACCTTGTTACAACGTCAATTATTAAAT
>NW_025834899.1:0-1974 GCF_002878395.1 Capsicum annuum
GATTTTAATAGCGGTGGAAAAAAATCACTTTTAGAACTCGAACAAATGAAGCCTAGTTGAAGAGCAAGCATTAAGGCAATAATCTAGGGCCACTAGGATCGCGTGTGGAGATATTAATTCCTAAAGTTTTCATTCTTAATGTAGTAGTATAGTAAGAAGGAATATTATTACCTTTATCTATAAAGATCAAAGACTAGAGATTGTAAATCCATCATTAGTGGAACAAGAGTTTGTAACCTTTTTCACTACCTTGTTTGGAACTACAACTGTTGAGGTTCTTATTCTATATTCAGAAGTTATTAAGAGGCCATTGCTGATCTACGCAAAAAAGATGGCATTTGCATAATAGGTCATAGAGGAAGAGATCTTGATTTCTATGAAATACATGCCCATTGAGAAATCACAAGGAGTGGATAGTATACTTATTGAGTTCTACACTAGCCAATAGTACATAGTGATGAATGGTGTACTAATGTTTTTACATGAATTTTTCCAATCAGGTAAACTTCTTAGAACCTTTAGTTGCATTGCAGTGAGTCTTGTGCCAAGTGTTCCTTCACCTACAAATGTTAAGGATTATAGTACTATAGCATGTTGTAACACCTTTCATAAAATTAAACCAAAGTTGTTAACAAATTAGATGGAAGGGGTAACAATGCTATTATTACACAATCCAAATATGCTTTTATATAGGGGAGATCCATCATATACAATGTGTTTTTTAGCTATGAATTGCTGAAGTGGTAGACTAGGAATGGCTTTCTCCTAGGTGTGTGATAAATATCAATTTAATAAAAGCCTACGATTTTATTGAATAGTGTTTCCTAAAGAGTTTACTTGTAGAATTAGGATTTCCTAAAAAATAATAGGTAATGGTGTCTGTTAGAATTGCCTTTTATTCTCCAGTACTTAGTCGTGAACTCACTAATCTTTTTCAAGGTAAAAGGGGGAATAGGCAAGGTGACCCTATGTCACCTTACATTTTTGTGATTGCTATGGAATATCTGCATAGAGAACTATCCCTAATTACTTTATATCCCACATTCCAGTTTCATCTCAGGTGCTAAAAAATTGATTTTGTTCATATTTGCTTTGCAGATGATTTACTAATGTTATGTAAAGCAGATATTGAATCTACAGAACTTTTACAGCAAGTTTTAGTAGTTTTTTTTACAACTTCTAGGCTTCAAGTAGACCAAGACAAAAGTTCAATCTTCATGTCAAGTGTAAAGGCTCATTCAAACAACAAATTATGTAGAAACTAACAGTAGACGAATGATTCCCTTTGGTAGATAAAATTCTCAACAGAATAAAATACTAGTCAACAAAACTTTTAACATATTTAGGAAGGCTCCTGTTTATCAAATCTTTTTGCTTTGTCATACAAACTTATTAGGCACTGATTTTTATACTTTCCAAGAAGATCATGAAACTTATATATGCTCATTGCACAATATTGCAGTGGACATGTAAAACTTGACCTTCTAAGAGAGATTTAGTATCTTGGAAGCAGTTATGTATGCCCAAGGTCATAGGAGGGTAAAAAATATAGAAGATTTATAACTAGAATAAAGATGTTGTTTCTAAGTAATTGCTAGATACTATGGATCACTAAAAAATAGCATTTAGCAACAGAAAAAATTCCTTGTTAATCAACATATATCCATTGTTATATCAGTTTAGCGATGGATCAATGACGGAATATTGGTAGTTGCTATTTTACTTGTTGATAACCTCATAGCAATGGAGAAAATGAAATTCGTTGCCAATTTTACAATATCGTAGCGATAAAAGAGATCCATTGCCTTTCATGAAATGAATGTTTTTGTTGTTATATTTATAAATTTCTTTACTAATTTCATAATGTATTTTGTCATTTTGATAATTTCGTGACCAAATTCTTTATCACTAGTCTGTCACAGTAAATTTTGTTATTTAGGCCCCAATTTTTGTGATAAAAAATAATATCAATCT
>NW_025834900.1:0-2859 GCF_002878395.1 Capsicum annuum
AAAAGGGATTACATGTTATTATTACCTATTTGGGGTGGTCATACACACATACCTTATAAAAATATAATTAATAAAATCTAGAATGATATGTAGAAGGTGTTTAGTCCTTACCTTTTAACTAGGGTATAGGCGCTACCACATTGAAAGGTTCACCCTTCAGACCATGCTACTAGCCTCTTTAAACTAATACAAAACTCGTTTACCAGATTCTATTTTAAAAATATGTGTAACTCTAAAACCCTATATATTTACTAAAAAAGTACTAAATGTCCTCCATGGTATTAAATCCCGTATGTTAAAGGAGTCATATGAAAGAAATCTCAAACATAAGAACCATTCACGTCCTCTTAAGAAATGTACTAAGAAATATTTTCAACACATTTTTATAACTAGTAAACCATTTATTATACAAAAATATTAATAACCTTATTATGTATTGCTCAAATAAACCAAGGCAATACAAATAGTAAAAATACAACCTTATGTGCAAGTAACACAAAAGCCTTTAGGATGTTCTCTATTGCGGGTCGTGAGGGTCGAACTAAATTGGTTCGCCTTAATCTAAATTTTGATATCTTAAGACCCTTAATTTTATGTTTCCTCTTAGGCATTAGTGGTGCTGGAGTTTTTTTGCCACCATTGACTTTAGCTATAGTAGGCATAGTATGAATATAAGAGATTGTAGTACGAGTAGGAATGGACTTCTTAACATTCCTTTATCGAACAATCTGGATTATGAAAGAAAATAACATTTATTGAATGTCCAAGTAGCCTCCTAATTATAAATATGGAGCGCACCATAGTTATAAGTAAGTCTCTACTAGACACGGCTTTGGAGACTACCTTGGATGAACCACTCTGACACCACTTTTGTCACACCCCATACTAATGGGGTGGATAACAACTATGGGAAAACATACTATAAAAAAAAACTAGATGACAAAATAAATCACTAAACAATGAAAACACTGATAAAAATCTATAGATATCATACAAACCAAATAGTCAAATCAATACAGATGACATGTGAACCAATGAATACATATGATTGCTTTACAATGTCTACAAAGCCTTTAATGGAATCCATGACTGTAAAACAATCAAAATATATATAATAAATACTCGGCAAGGCCCCGAATAAACCTGGATCTCACTAACAGCCGCTAAGTAACCTGTGTTCTATTAGGGAGATCTACTCGCTAAAAACCTATGTCGACAAAATAGAATGTTGGTCCCCCGTGAGGGACGTCAGTACGAAGTAATGTACTGAATATGTAAGGCATGAGATAACCGTAAGTGAAATAAAAAATAAGTGAAACTAGGAGCCAGTATATATTAAAATATAGATAAGGATAAACGAACCAGCTTTACTTACACTTGTGGAAGACTGCACATTCATGCTTTTCATTACTTTTACTCTTCTTTGATTTATAGTATTTGAAAGATATGTGACACATATGAACAGCTGATCTATGGTAAAAGAGGATGACTAATGCTAGGTGTTATACCCCTAGAATACGTTACTCATCAGTACATAAATTGGGATTGACCCATGCTAGGCTTTTCTTTCACCCCTAGGATACCTCCTGATAATAGGATCGACCCATCATAGGTGTTCCTTCTACCCCTGAGAGACCACCCATAAATTAATAAATTGAGATCGGCCCATAGTAGGCTCTCGTCTCTGCTACCACTCACACATAAGTATATTTACTTCACATCACTTATTTAATCTTTTAGATTGTTATTTTAGTGGTCATAACTTTATTAAGCTTTAGATATATGAACTAATTGAAAAAGGCATGCGATCGAGACAAGAACAATTACATATTAAATAAGGGTAATACTTTGGAACCTATATGACACTATTAGCCTCACACGGCATAAAACATATGCACCAAAAATCCAAGAAGGCATGTAGTAAGCGAAGAGATGTAACCTGAAACAAATAAGTTAGTATGGTGTATAACTAGTAAGAAAGTGACATTGCATAGCATTATGGGATGTGATAGATTCTGTTGATCTTACCTAGCATATAACGATTGGGGCAGATTCAAGTGTAGAAATTTAGATATTTCAAATGGGGGAATATGTGCTTACCAAGTTGAGATCATTGACTAAAGAGGTTTGGACAGTATAATAAATACTTACTAGGTAAAAACAAATAGAAGAGTATGTGAGAATGGGTACTATTAAAGCACGTGGGAAGATTCTAATTAGGAACAAATGTATATCCCACATTAGAAGATATAAATTATATACTAAATCGGTAAAGAGTATATAAGGTCACCTTATACACAAACATGATGCGAATGATATTCAAAAAAAGAACATATGTGGCCAAAAGAAGTATACAATCAAGTAAAGCAATTTTGGACAAATTGTAATCCAGCAAGTGACATTCTTTAACTTGTATAATCTTGTATCTTATTGACTCATATAAGACAAACATATGACACTTTGACACACTTTTAGACCATGGGTAGTAAATAAAAGGTCGATTAACTATGTGGGGTTGGTACACCATCACATTGTATCTTTTAACATGAAAGATCATTTATGAAGCTCACTTTATTGGTACACTAGTAGATGACATCATGCTAAAGAATATGAACTAGAATAGCCTTACATACCTCGTTGTGCCCCCTGATTATTATAATTAATAAGCCTTCTTTCCTTTAAGGTGTTAATCTAAAATATAAGCATATAATGGAGATAATATTAGAAACTAATCACAATGTAACCCTTGTAAAACAATATCTAAACACATGACAGGTAGTAAGACTATTCAATCCCTCAAACATTTGGTGTATCACCACACCCTACTTATATACTTTAATACAACTCCACCTCACCATT
>NW_025834901.1:0-1200 GCF_002878395.1 Capsicum annuum
ATATTTCATCAAATTCCCTAAAAAAAAAAAACCCTAAGCTCCTACATCCAACTTCAAGAACCTCCAAAGTTCATCATTAATTCTGCAAATTTATTCAAGATTCCAAGTTCCTAGTTCAAGAACTCCAAGAACCATCATTCAAAGGCACGATTAACATCTCAAAAACAAGTATCGATCTAAAGTTCATCATTCAAGGTATGCAGGGTTTTTCAACAAGAACTCTCTTTCGTTCTTGTGCCCAAAAGTAATTTTCTTTACAAAGGCATGATTTTTATTTGATTTTTACGAATTTGAAGCATGAACCCATATCTTATGATGATTATTATGAAATCTTGATGTTTATGATTTTGAAAGATGAATTTACATGTGTGGAGATATAAAGCATGAATCTTGAATGATATTTATCATGATTTTGATATTTGGGTCGTGAATCTCCATTGAAAATTGTGTTTTTTTGAGAAAGTGTGTGTTATAAGCACGTTGATGTTGAATATTTGAGATATTTTGAATGATTTGACCTTTTGGTCTTAATGGAGTTGTTTTGAACTCGAGTGTGAAAGAAATCCACAACGTAGTTGATTTTGATAGATGGGAAGCATAATGGCTCCCGATGTATATTTATATATTACTAAAATTGTTTTGTTGTAGATTGTCTTTGAAATGATCTAAGCTAAGTCTGGGAGAAATCTTTAGCACCGAGTGGGAGATATAAAGTGACCTTACTTCCCTAGAACTACGTGCCCCCGTAGGAGTGAGCCTGAGGCTGATTTATATAGTGATCACTAGTTTGTGTGGATTTGATATCGATAGTCCTACTCTGATGGCAAGGATAGGACTGCTCTCCCCAACATGGGTTGTACGTTGGACTCCATGTAGCTCACATGGTTTATGTCGGTTATAGGATCTCGCAGTGTATGTGTGTTTCCTTGTGTCTATGGTGAATGGTGAAGTGATTTGAAAGTGGAATTGTGAAAGTTATTCTTTCGAAAGATTTAAATGATATTTACATTATAAGAATTGATATTCTTGATGAACTGAAAGTGATTGACAAATTATATGATGACTCACATGTGTTATTGTACTTATTTCATCCTCTCATGATTATGATGATTTTCTTCGGCTATGTGAGTCTTTCATACATCCTGCATATTTATTATAAATATTTATGATGATGATGTTTATACAACTGCATACACCCCC
>NW_025834902.1:0-3357 GCF_002878395.1 Capsicum annuum
CCTCAAAGTTATAAGCACCGTATAGCATTCTGGTTTAGATAATCGGGGCATTACTGGTGGTATCGTATGCACTGGAGTGCCAGTTGGGACATTATTTTACAAAAATAGATATAACTCTTCACCGGAGTATTAGATATTGGTGAATTTTATATCGTTGGAAAGCTTGTTGAATTTCTTATGAAATACCAGGATCTAAGCTAAAAAATACTGAGTATTTAAAAAAAAATTATAAGATGACTTATGTACTTAGAGCTAAGTCAAGCTTGAGAAATATGGGGTATTACAATATATCCCCCTTGGGAAACATTCGTCCTCGATTGAGACTGATTAAGTTGAGAAATACTAATAGACTAAGTTGACTCACCAAACATACATATCTAATACATGACTACATGACTGGACTACTTACAAGCTGAGTTCTCATACTAAACTTGCATATCTGATGCATGAAATACATGACTGAAGCAACTGCCAAGCTGAATTTTAATACTAATCATGCATATCTGATGCATGAGAACATGTCTGAACTGATTCATGAATGCATGACTGAATATGCAATGGTAAGGAATACCAAATGTATAATTATATCTTAACATAGAACTGAGTAAAGCTAAGGAATATTGTTACCTTAAGATGGATCTGAGTTTGCGGAGAAGAGGTGAGATACTTGGTATGCATATCTATTTTTTCTTCCTAATAGCACCCTCAATGGAACGACTCTGCCAAAGAACTTTGTCTAAAGGAATTTCTTTATTCCTCAACCTGCGAATCTGATGATCAAGGATCTAAACTAGAACCTCTTCATAAGAGAGATTATTCTGAATATTTATGTCCTCTAAGGGGACTATGATTCCTGGGTAACCAATTAATTTCTTTAGCGAGGAAACATCGAATACTTGGTGTACTGAAGTAGATCTGAAGGAAACTAGAGCTCATAAGCTACCTTTACGAAACTACTGAGAATTCTATAAGGACCAATATTTGGGGACTGAGTTTTTCCTTTTTACCAAACCTCTTTACCCTCTTTATTGGAGAGATTTTCAAGAACACAAAATCACCGACCTCAAATTTGAGATCTTTCCTCCTCATTTCTACATATGATTTCTATCGGTTTTGGGCAACCCTAAGCCTTTCTTTGATTAATTGAACCTTCTCTAAGGCATCAAACACTAAGTCCCTGCAACTATGGCCTCACCTACCTTGAACCAATCAATTGGATATCTATATCTCCTACCATAGAGAGCTTCAGACGAAGCCATCTGAATACTTGAATGATAGTTGATATTATATTTGAATTGGATCAAAGGCAAGTGGTCATCTCAACTACCCTTAAAATCTAAAATACATGCCCTTAGCATATCTTCTAGAGTTTGAATGGTCCTTTCTGCTTGACTATATATCTGAGGGTGGAAGACTGTACTAAGATGAACTTGGGTACTTAGACCCTTTTGGAATGCTATCTAGAAGTAAGAGGTAAACTGAGTACCTCTATCTGAGATAATAGATTCTGGGACTCTGTGTAACCTGGCCAACTCTCTGATATAGACTTTGGCATAGTCCTTAGTTGAATAGAAAGTATGGACTGACTAGAAATAAGCTTATTGGGTCATCTTGTCTAGGATAACCCATATAGAACTATGTCGATGACGAGTAGGAGGCAAACCCATCACAAAGTTCATGTTCACTTCTTCCCAGTTCCATGAGGAAATATTGAACTCCTACATAGACCCTCTAGGCTTTTGGTGCTCAATCTTAACTTGTTGACACATAGAGCCTTTAACTACAAATTTTGCATTATCCCTCTTTATCCCACTTCACCAATAGATCTCCTGCAAATCATGATATATCTTAGTGTCCCCTGGAGTAATAGTGTAACGCGCACCATGCACTTCTTCAAGAATTCATTTTCTTAAGTCATCTATACCTGGAAAAACACTATCTCCCCCTTAGGGGAAAACCACTACTTTCTAATCTCTGACTAACTCTTTCATCTTAACAAGATTGGGATCTCTATCCTATTTTTCCTTCACCTCAGACACTAGAGAGGATTGAGAACTATTTTGCGCCCATACACTACCTTCTGCTGAATCGACCAAGGGGATATCTAGTCGGGCAAGATGATTACTTCTAGAACTAACTTCTTCTTATCATCCTCAACATGAGTAACACTACCCACAGACAGTCTACTAAGACCATCAGCCACTATATTGGCCTTGCCAGGATGATAAAGAACACTCATGTCATAATCTTTCAATAACTCTAACCACATTGTCTGACACAAATTTAAATCTTTCTGAGAAAAGAAATACTGTAATCTCTTGTGATCTATGAAAACATCTACATGCACCATATACAAATAGTGCCTCCAAATCATTAAGGCAAATACTATTTCTGCTAACTCAATATCATGAGTTAGATAAGTCTTCTCATGGGGATTAATCAATCTAGAGGTTTAGGCTATGAACTTACCTCTCTGCATAAGGAAATAACCCAAACCCACTCTAGATTCATCATAGTACACAACAAACCCATCAAAACTATTTGGTAGAGTCAAAACTGGGGTTGAGTTGAGTTGAATCCTTAATTCCTGAGAACTCTTCTCACAGGAATCTGACCACTGAAACTGGACATTCTTCTAAGTCAATCTGTACATGGGGGATGCAATAGATGAATACCCTTCAACAAACCAATGGCAATAGCTAGCTAAAACCAAGAAACCCTTGATATCTGATGGAGAGATAGATCTGGGCCAGTTTCTCACCACCTCGATCTTTTGAGGATCAACACTAATACCATGACCGGAAATAATATGTCCAAGGAATTCTACTGACCTTAGACAAAATTTGCACTTACTGAATTTGGCAAATAATTGATGAGTTCTAAGAGTCTGAAGTACTATTCTGAGGTGATCTGCATGATTATTCTTGCTACAGGAGTAGACAAGAATTTCATCGATGAAGAACAAAAGAAACATGTACAAGTACTACTTGAACATAAAGTTCATCAAGTCTAATATAGCTGCTGGATCATTGGTAAGACCAAAGAAAATTACTAGAAACTTAAAGTGACCATACCAGATTTAAAAAGATATTATCGAAATGTCACATTCCCTGACTTTGAGCTACTGATAGCCTGATCTGAGGTCTATCTTAGAAAAGTAACTAGCACCTTAAAGTTGGTCAACTAAGTCATCAATTCTAGGAATGGGTACTTATTTTTTACTATGAACTTGTTCAGCTGATGGTAGTCTACACACATTCTATAGGAACCGTCTTTCTTATGCACGAGCAAGAATGGTGCACCCCATGGAGAAATGCTAGTCTGATGAATCCCTTATCTAAGAGATCCTTTAGCTAT